>NC_069507.1:92460971-92538471 GCF_027579735.1 Bombina bombina | reverse complement strand
AGCAGGAATGTAAGCTTAAGAGACGGCCCATTTTTGGTTCAGACCTGGGTAGCACTTGCTGATTGGTGGCTAAATGTAGCAAACCAATCAACAAGCTCTATCCAGGTGCTGAACAAAAAATGGGCCGTCTCCTAACCTTACATTTCTGCTTTTTCAAATAAAGATAGCAAGAGAACAAAGAAAAAATGATAATAGGAGTAAATTAGAAAGTTGCTTAAAATTGCATGCTCTATCTGAACCGTGAAAGAAAAAAATTGGGTTTAGTGTCCCTTTAACTATCGGATGCAGGCTTACTCTTGGGGGTAGATTTATCAAATGTTGGGCAAACATAATCCGCTGTAGCGGATCATGTCCGCCCAACATCGATAAATGCCAACAGCATACACTGTCAGCATTTATCATTGCACAAGCATTTCTGGTGAAATGCTTGTGCAATGCCGCCCCCTGCACATTTGTGGCCAATCAGACGCTAGCAGGGGGTGTCAATCATCCGATCGTATCTGATCAGGCTGATTGCTGTCTGCCACCTCAGAAGTGGTGGAGGAGTTAAGGAGCAGCGGTCTTACGACGGCTGCTTCTTAACTTATATTTCCAGCGAGCCTGAAACTTCAGGGGTAGATTGCAGCATCCACTGCTTTATAAATATACCCCTTGTGCTCCAAAGCTGCATATGCAGCTTGATATAATCAGACCCATTTATCAAGCTCCATACGAAGCTTGAAGGGCCGTGTTTCTGGCGAGTCTTCAGACTCGCCAGAAACACAAGTTATGAAGCAGCGGTCTAAAGACCGCTGCTCCATAACCCTGTCCGCCTGCTCTGAGCAGGCGGACAGGAATCGCCGGAAATCAACCCGATCAAATACGATCGGGTTGATTGACACCTCCCTGCTGGCAGCTGATTGTCCGCGAGTCAGCAGGGGGCGGCGTTGCAGCTCTTGTGAGCTGCTGGTGCAATGTTAAATGCGGAGAGCATATTGCTCTCTGCATTTAGCAAGGTCTTGCGGACCTGATCCGCAGTGTCGGATCAGGTCCGCAAGACCTTTGAAAAATTGGGGCCATGGAGTCCATTTTGTCTATCTGCATGATGAATGCTTAATTTTTACTTACATGCCCCTTTAATGTTGTCTTATTTCACATTGCTAAATATAGAACTTGATTAGATTACAGCAAAAATGCACCAGACTTGAATATCCACCATTCAAACAATACTGACAAGTCCCAATCATCCCTAGTCATCTTACCCCAAAAAATCAAGCAATCACTGTAAAGGTTCACCAAAACAAACTATTCAAAGGGTCTTTTTATTGATACCACATTAGGCAAACTAGTCCCAAAATTACATTTTGATGGGGATTTGGGACAATTCAGTCTCCAAAAATATATTGTACATCTAGCTAATTCAGGTGATGTTTATTTAAGGGTCTACCTAAACGAAATCATCAAACAAGATTGGACTAGCACCCTTTATGGTGACCAGATTAAGCTTATTCATTAATGCGCAACACCTAAAAACACATTACGTTTTAGAGATCAGATAAACATAAAAGAGAAATGTATTACTTAAAGGGACACTAAACACAATTTTTTTTTCCTTTCATGATGAGCATGCAGTTTTAAGCAACTTTAAAATTGACTCCTATTATCACTTTTTTTGTTCTCTTGCTATCTTTATTTGAAAAGTAAGAATCTAAGCTTAGGAGCCTTCCTTTTTTTGGTTCAGAACCCTGGATAGCGCTTGCTAATTGGTAGCTACATTAAGCCACCAATCAGCAAGTGCTACCCAGGTGCTGAACCAAGAATGGGTCGGTTCCTAAGCTTAGATTACTGCTGAATTATGAAAGAAAAAAAAATTGGGTTTAGTATCCCTTTAAAGTGACATGAGCAGCAGTGCACTACTGAGAGCTAGCCAAACACATTAATAAGCCAACGAAAAGAGGCATATAGGTGCAACCACCAATCAGCAGCTATCTCCCATCTCCTGAGCCTACCTAGGTATGCTTTTTAACAAATGATACCAAGAGAATTAAACAAACTAGGTAAATTGGAAAGTTGTTTAAAAATGTATACTCTGAATCATGAAGGAATTTTTTTTGGTTTCATGTTGTTTTAACAATGTTTAAACACAGAATACTGACCATTTCAACTCCACGAGCCCTCTGTACATGTCTGCAGAGTAAGGTCTTTAATTGAATAAAATCTAGAACAGACTACTAATCTTAAAGTGACATGAAGGCCAAAATTTTTCATTCATGATTCAGATAGAACATGTCATTTTAAACAACTTTCCAATTTACTTATATTATCTAATTTGCTTAATTCTCTTGGTATCCTATGTTGAAGGAACAGCAATGCACTAATTGGAGCTAGCAGAGCACATCAGGCAAACCAATCACAAGAGGCTTATATTTGCAGTTACCAATCAGCAGTTAGCTCCCAGTAATACATTTCTTTTCCTGAGCCTAACTAGGTATGCTTTTCAACAAAGGATACCAACAAAACAAAACACATTAGATAATACAAGTAAATTGGAAAGTTATTTAAAATTGTATGCTCTATCTGAACCTAGAAATATTTTTTAGGTTTTTTTTGTCCCTTTAAGCAAAGAAAAAACCTTTACCAATAAAATGGCAAAAAAGACCATAAATGAGAAGAGTGTTAGGCTTCAAAATGACTGCATATGGGGATTGATAGGCCAGCTAGGCCTCACAGAGTATATGAAGTTATGTGGCACACTATAACAAACTCTGCGGCATCACCAACAATTGAGGAAGGATGCAAATGGCACCAGAAGGATATAGGGAACCTCTCAGAAACCCAGACCAAAATACCTTCATGAGGAGATTAATAAAGATGAGTATTACTAAATGAAAGACAAATAATATTAACGTAGCTCATTTGTCTATAAAACAATAAATAAACAAAAAACTAAGAAATGCTTGTATAATGTCAGACATGAAATCATATAGCAATTTTAAGACAGCTGATGGTTACACTATTATGAGAAACATAATAATAAAGTGCTCCTGGTTTTAAGGGTTAATAAACTCCAGCAACTTTTTTATTCGTATTATAAATGTTCAAGTACTGTCAAGTATTGTCCTTTTCTTTATATTGACATATTCCTTCTATTGTTTAGTTGTGATAATATTCAGTTCTTATTAGCAAAGTTTTATATGTACAGCAAATATATGTAATGCAGGCAAAGGGGTATATTTAACAAATACTGGGCGGACATGATTCGCTGCAGCGAATCATGTCTGTCCGCAATTGCTAAATGCCGACAGCATACGTTGTCGGCATTTAACATTGCACAAGCATTTCTTGTAAAATGCTTGTGGAATGCCGCCCCCAGCACATTCGCGGCCGCTAGCAGGGAGTGTCAATCATCTCAATCGTCAATCATCCCGATCGACCTAAAGGTGGTGGACAAGTTAAGGAGCAGCGGTCTCATAACCACTGCTTCTTAACTTAAGTTTCCAGTGAGCCAGAAACCTTGCGGGTAGAAAGCAGCATTCGCTGCTTATTAAATCTACCCCAAATTCTACCTGATATATCCTTGTAGTGTGCAATGTTAAAGATCTCTGAAGGCATACCAGCTATACAAAATGGGGCTCTTCCACAGACAACAAGACTTTGATCCCCCACTCTCTAGGGCTAGAAAGAATATGTGACCCCCAATATTGTAACCAAAAATATGGGGGTTTAGTGGACACTTTCCTAACCCAAGTATGGCCAAAAACATTTGACTTTTATTAAAGTAGTATAATAAACAACATTAGAATATCGGGGTAAGAAGGGGAGATATCTAGGGCTATATTTCTTTAAATATTGATAGGGTTAACCGCTCACCAAAGTAGCTACAACCTCCCTTTGTTGCTATAAAAACAAAAACCCAAAACTACTGAAACTACTGGCTGATAAGCAGGAACCTCGGCATTAGCTCCACAGACCAAAAAAAATTGACAAGTGTAAAATATAAAACAAACAAAGGCGTTTTGGCCTGAAAACAGGCCTTTCTCAATGCAAACACACAATATTTGGATTTACTGTGGTTCCTGTGCAATTTAAAGTAGCAACTTTATATCATCATTATTATTTATTTATTTATTTAATGATGCATTTAATTATTTATTTTACTAGTTTATGCAGAGGGAGCGTGGTAGCACCAGGGGGGAGTAGCCTGATTCCGAACCTTATAATACGTACACGGTGTCATTCTTTCTGCACCACAACATTGTAACCAGTCCTCCACTTCTAGGCATGGCATGGGTAAAACAAATAAGCAATACAGGGACAAACAAGGTGGAATTCAAAAAGGTTCAGACTTTGTAACTTATGGCTCCAAATCCCAAAACAACTCAAGCAGTGTAACAAGTGGTGAGGTCCCATGCAAACAAAAAAAAACCTAGCATTTGAGCACTCTACAGATGCTAATATATTTTGAACTATTTGTTATGGTGCATATAAAACACGTTTTGATTGTTTACATATATCTGTATATTTCTCTTTTAATAACAGCATAAATACTTTCCATTACATGACTGTAAACTTTTATACTGTATAGTTTAAATCAGGTCCACACAAACTATGGCCCATGAGCCACATTTGGCCCTCCATGGGTTTTTGTGTCGATCTCAGCAACACTGAGCAGGAATACAGCATCAGTTATTTTATTATCCTCACAAATAAAGTTGTACACATCTCAGTAGGCAATTAAGAATGTGTATTAGTAATACATTAGGCAAATGGGAGCAGTATATACCGTTGCATTCAGTTCATCATTAATAGTAACTAATTTTCTTTGTAGTTTCTACATAAAAATGTTATTATAAACAAAAAAAAATTAAGTGTTATCTTTATCGGTGATTATCTTGAGGGCAGTTACAATGTAATGTGGTTCTCAGCAGATCACAATATTATTGATCAGACCTTCATACAAAAAAGGTTTGGCATCCCCAGTATAAATTAATACATTACATAGAAGATCAAACCAAAATCATTCTGACTTGAATCAAGTGAAGTTAAATAAATAGAAATAATATTTGATGTTTAGGTAGATTGCTAACTTTACAAATCTCACCCAAAAATGTCCCACTTGGTAAGACAATATTTCAATCCCACTCAAAGCTATGTTTGAACCTAATGGATAGTACTCTGAATGGGTCATTCCTGCCATTCGGTAATATTTCAACTTGGATTTTTTTTTTAACTACATTTGATTAATTATCTTACTATCCCACATAATTAGGCACACATCAAACTTCTAAGAAATCATATTTTCCCCCCTCAGGCAATAAAAGCCATTTTATTATTTTCATTTTTTTCAGATCTGGACAACTTTTAGGGGCCTATCTAGCAAGCTCCGAATGGAGCTTGATGCCCCTGCAGGCTCGCCAGAAACAGCAGTTATGAACCAGCGGTCACAAAGACTGCTGCTCCATAACCTGTCCGCCTGCTCTGAGCAGGCGGACAGACATCACCAGAAATCAACCCGATCGAGTACGATAAAGTTGATTGACACCCTCCTGCTGGCGGCCCATTGGCCGCGAGTCTGCAGGGGGCGGCGTTGCACCAGCAGCTCTTGTGAGCTGCTGATGCAATGCTGAATACGGCGAGGGTATTGTTCGCCATATTCAGCAAGGTCTGGCGGACCTGATCTGCACTGTCGGATCAGGTCCGCCAGACTTTCTTAAATAGGGGCCTTATTCTCAACCCTGTCATGGACAAAATGGTAATGGTTTAGAAGGATTTTATACAAAACTTATTTTAAAACAAGCATCTACCTACTGCTCATGTGTCCCTCATCACAAATTAATACTTACATATGTAACATTTATGATAATCTTCACATTTTTATGCTTGAAAGTTTCAAATAAACAAATTGTGTGCCTGTGGTCTCTTTATTTTTGAAAAAAATGTCATCAATTTAGATGTTTAACTAAAATCACAACTTTATTGTGCTAGCCCTTAACATGTCAGGTGGTATTCAGCAAGAAATGCTTTCTTTTTTTAATTCTCTTCCCTAGTTTTCCCTCAAAATATATCAATGTGACAGGGCTGAGAATAGTGTGTCAGGGTTGAGGACTATAACAGGGTTGAAGGGACACATTGCTTTCAATTTTAATTATTATGAAATTTCCCCCAAGACTCAACCAAAACACAGTATTCCATTTTAAGCAGCCATGTAATAATGACATTAGTCATATTCTGATTAATATGAACTTTATTAACCAAACTGCATAGAGTATTTAAAACACGGACATTAGGGTCTTGGTAACTTTCAAATAATAAAAAAAAAAACATGTTACCACACGTTACTGAACAGAACCTTTTACTCAATAGGCGTAGGTAAATTCAGTAAAAGATCGCTCTTTGCAGGAACAAAACTGCAACATATAATAATAATAATAAGTATTTATATAGTGCCTTTCTCCCAGTGAGACCAAAAACGCTTTTTCATCGCTCTCTCTCGGAATTAACCAAATTGGCAGCTGAATAGTAATAGTTGTTATTATTACCCAATTTAATGGTACTCATTGTATCGACCTTGGAAGGATGAAGGGCTGAATCTGCCCTGCTGGGATTTGTACCTGTGACCTTTGGATCTTTGAACAGACTTTTGTAGTCAGGGCATTTTACCAATGGAGCTACCTCACCGGCATATATAGTATAAAATGTATAAAAGTGCTATGTTAACACAGACATGACTTAACAATACAAAGATTTTAAACTGGTTCAGATTTTCATAAACTGAAAGAATAACTGTATAACACTAAATCTAATCCCTATTTCTTGACATAAGCACTACATTACTGAGCTACCAGGTGTGTGTGCAATTCTTTGGTCAGGCCTTTATCTTGAGAGTCTGGCCTAAATCCCTTTCAGAACCTCTACATGGCGAGATGTTACGTGCTGCAGAGCTGGAATCATCTCAAGGACTTCATCAAATTGGTACCAGTGGATATCATCACGAGAAGGCCAAAAAAAATCTATTTATTCCAGCACAATGAACACTTGTTACGTCTGTGTCAAGGTTGATGCCTGGGTACAGGTCATCATCATATCTAAGTATGCACCACTGTCCAAGAACATCTGGATTTCCCCATTTCTCCACTTCCATGGGTTGTGTGTTGTCTCCTGGTTGTGTAGGCATTGGGATGTTCTGACCAAAACGGAAGTGCTGTATGTTAAACATGTGCAGTTTAGGTCTTTCTTTGTTGAACAAAAGCAGCTTACATCACAACATATCAACTCACCTAGAGCAAGGGGGATTACCTGGTGTATTCTCATTGAAGAGGGCACTGCTTTTATAGGCTTGTGCATCATCTCTACTGCATGTTCAACATCAGCACCTTCCACAAAAATCAGTTCCACTGAAGTGTTTGCCTGAGGAGTTCATACAGCTGCTTTGCATCTTGGATGTCATGGCCTTTAGCCACCAACCTGTTTGCTGTTGTCTTTAATGCTCCTCCCACACCATCAGGGGCTCCTTTCCCATGGCTTGACTAAAAATAGTTCAATGTGCCAGCTTTAAATCCACGTTTGTGAATTTCTGTAGTAAAAAGCAGAAACTTTCCTTTCTGTTTATATTGTGTGCAAGGTCCATCGCTAAAAAAATACAGGAGAGAAACTTGTGGATGAGTAGCAAAAAGGTAATCTAGCACTGGATCAAGATATTTACATATAGCAGGAGGGTCTTTGTGTCTGGAAGGGGAGACTGTGGTGAAGGGGAGACATATGGGCTCCTGTTGCTCTCCTGCTTGTGTGAGGCCCCAAAGTGAGCACCTTGGATCTCTGATGTGTATTTACATACATAGTTCTCTGAAAAATCGATGTGGATCAATGCCTCATCCATTGCCATGTTTTAGCTCACAATAGTAGGCGTATTTCTGTTTGATGTTGAACAGGTGCTTCTTAAACTTGTGAATGTAACATCAAATTCTCTATTTATGACCAAAATATGAGTTGTCATGATTTCAGTAAGTATATATTTACTGAAACCATGAAAATTTCATATGTTTTACATTTATGTATTTATAAATGTGGTTAATAACTCAACCCTGTCACATGTTTTAAACACAAAAACAATGGCATACGTGACGGGATTGAGTGTGACGGGGTTGTGTTTTTCTGCTCAAAATGGCCACTGCTCCTCTTGAGATGTAAGAAAGGAAGACTACATGGCAGCAATGAAATAACTATATTTTATATATTTATTGATTACAATTTTTTTTTTAAAAGTGATAATTTTTCCTCTTAATTTTATGTGATGGGGTAAATAATAATAATAATAATGGATACTTGTATAGCACACAACCTCGAACTTAATCGACTCACGGCACTGATAACAGGTATTATTATTAGCCAACTTAATGGTAGTCATTTGACTGACCTCGGAAGGATGAAAGGCTGAGTGGACCTTGCTTGGATTGAACCTGCAACCCTTGGGTTGCCACAGATCTCTGTAACAGTGCATGAGTGGTTCAGCTTGACAATACCCTCCCTGTCTATAATATGCCTCAAATATTTTAATAAAAAGTATGATATTGCTTACCTTCTTCTGAACCACACTGTAGAAGAGAGCTGAATGATGTTACTTCCGGTCAATGATATTACATATGGGTTGAGTTTTAAATATTACGGGTGGAGAATGGTTGGTGTGAGGTGTTGAGTCCAGACCGAGGGGCATAAATTTATAGCCTGGTTTTTATAAAATATCCTGTATTTATTTTTAAAATTATTTGTTACAATCATTGTGTGAGCCAATGATTAGAGGCATATATGTGCAGGCACCAATCAGGTTAGCTCCCAATAGTGCATTGATGTTCCTGGGCCTACCTAGCTATGCTATGTTTGAACGAAAGATACCACAAAAGCAAAGCTAATTTGACAATAGAAATAAATTGGAAAGTCCTTTAAAATTGTAAGTTCTATTTAAATAATTAAGTCCTTTAGCAGGAAAAAAAAATATTTTTAACCCCTAAGGCAATTTAAATTAAATGAATGACTACTGGACAATTGTTTCAGTATTTATTCACTTTCTTTACATTTCGTGGTGCGTTCTTTCAGATATTTTGTTAACAAATGTGCATTCATAACAAAACACATGCACGTCTAGAATATTATTTTTTTTTCCCTGCACCAAAGTTAAATTACAGCAAAAATAAATCATGAAGGAACTTTTTTTTACTATGCATATTTAAACATTTTCTGTGTAGAGGATCTTGTGATTGTGTTATCTGGTGATGTAATCCAGCTCTGTAATTAATCTTTTTCTGGAATGATTCAACAAAACATCGCATGATCATATTAATTCATTAGCTTGTTTATTTGTATTGATTCAAATTGAGTGTGTTTTGCAGCACTTACATGAAAATAACTCCAACTTAAAGGGACAATAAAGGGTCAAGTAAAAATTACATTTATGATTCAGAAAGAGCATGTAATTTTATGAGACTTTCTAATTTACTTCCAGGATCAAATTGTGCACAGTCTTGTTATACACACACTTTTAGAGGCACCAGCTCCTACTGAGCATGTGCACAAGTTCACAGTGTATACGTATACTAGTCTGTGATTGGTTGAAGGCTGTCACATGATACATGGGGCTGGCAAATGGGGGAAAATACATTTGTCAGAAGCCTTATTTGAAATTCATTACCATTGCATTGTCTTTTAATTATGTACTTGATAATTGTGATTTTCTACTGTATTTAATGGTCCTTTAAGCCCTAAAAATACCAGATACATTTTTTCAATGATATTATTTGTTTAAATATTGAAGAAATAAGTTTAAAGTTTTGATGTCCACAAATGAATGAGTGCCATTTTGTAACCTTGGTTCCTCTAGATATAAAAATGAGTTACCTTATCTTATCTCCTCTGCTGAGGCCAGATAGCTACAGTCATAAACAAGTCACTTCAGTAAAAAAATGTAAAATGTATATTTATACATAGTAAAACAATTTTGCAATATACTTTTGCTATTTACTCATTTTTCTTTAATTTAAGTCTGAAAATTGTTGGGTTTCCCCTTCTTAGACACTACAGTGGACACTACAGACTTCACCGGCCAAACCTTGCTAATTTGTTCATTGACTAACAGAAATGAGGAGGAACTGCAAAACAAATGACACTAACAAGCCTTGCCTGCTCTAATAACAGATTACCTCTTCCAAATAAGATAATTAATGGTGGTGGTTGTGGTGGGACGGGGTTTGACCACTGGAAAAAACACTTGCAACAAAGAAGTGGTCAATCCTACTTTATGGTTGTGGAATCACAAGTTCTTCCTTCTATGCTCTAATGTTATTACTAATACAATTATAGACATTTCACAGCAGATTAGAGCCAAAGTGGTGATACAGTCTGCTGTATTCATATAAAATTATAGACCTATCATTTCCTCTTTAAGATATTTCAGTTTTTGCACACAGACCCCCATTTCAATGCATACTGTGCGCATTGCCTTGCATGGCTTTTCACAAGGTTTTGAAATTTGAAGTCACTTTAAAAATGTTAAAAAAAAAGAAAGAAAACCCTGGTTCTCAAGATTTGTCATACAATAGGCCAGGCTGACAGAGAGGAGTGAGAGGGTTAAAGGGACATTGTACACTAGATTTTTCTTTCCATAAATGTTTTGTAGATGATCCATTTATATAGTCCATCTGGGAGTGTTTTTGTAACAATGCATTGCTTATTTTTAAATAACATTGTGCTGATTTTCAGACTCCTAACCAAGCCTCAAAGTTTTAGATGTATACTGAAGTATACAGACTCTTTCTTGTGTAATGGGTCTTTTGATATGCAAGGGAAGGGGAGGGGGTGTGCCTTATCAACAGTGCTAAACTGCGAGCGTCTAAGTACGTTTTTAAATGGTTTTATACTGGATTTGTATATCAGTATCTGTGCATATTCTTCATTCTATAAGAGTCTATTACATGCAGTTATATAAAAATTGGTGTATACTGTCCCTTTAAAGACATATTTGCCAGTGAAAATAGGTGAAGTCCAGCCTCAGCAAAAGGTTACCCCAATGAAATACAGGGGTGAGAAGAGAGTTATAAGTGGCAATGCCCATTTAATTATATCTTACACAGGAGAGATGTATTAGAGTGAAAATAGTGTTTTATGCATGGGGTCAACAGCCTAATGCCTGAGAACTAGAGATTAGATATGTGCGATTCGTTTCGGATTGATTCGGAAATTCAGAAAATTTGGCGATTCGGATCGAACCGAATTTCCGAATTAAAATACTGCCGAATTTACCGAATAAATCCGAATTACTTCGGATTTATTCGGTAAATTCGGATGGCCATGGATTACACTAGTATTGTACAGTATAAGTCTAATCCCACCTAACACTTACCGAAATTCCGAACCGCACCGAATTCAGCCGAATTTAGTACATAATATGATAATACTAGTCTAATATCCCACCTAACACTTACCGAAATTCCAAATTTCCGAACCGAACCGAATTGAACCAAATCCAGCCGAATTTATTCTAATCCGAATGAATCTGAAACAAATCCGAACCGAATTTATTCGAATCCGAATGAATCCGAAACAAATCCAAACCAAATTGATTCAAATTTTTCCGAATTAGAATCGCTCTGAACTGAAATTCGAAAAAATCCGAATCGTTCCGAACCAAATTTTTTCGCCATTCACATGTCTACTAGAGATGTGCATTCTGGCCTCAGATGAATGCAAATATGTTTGAATTTTGCTAACCCATGAAGTCATTTGATATACAAACAACCTAATACATTGTTTAAAGAAATAGATGAAAAACAAATGATTGCTTAACTAAATCGATTTCTTCATTTGTGTATGCAATTTGGCATTTGTTTGGTTAATAAGCTCCTTTGTTTCTAATAATGTACAGAGGTTTTTACCAGTTATTTGTCCATCATCCCTGTCCAATCCTGCTATAGTATTACTATTGACTGATGTTAAGGACAGACGATAGGGCACTAAATTCTAAATCTTAGTCATACAGGAGTTGTATGTTCTCTTAACATTGTAAACTAGTTTTTTTTTAATTGTTTTAATCCAATAATGTAAGATTTTGTTAATACAATATTTCCCATTGGAAATAACAGTAAGAAAGCCAAATGTAATATTTGTCCGAACCAAATCCCTGCATGGCCGAAATTCAGCCAAAATGAACATTTAAAAAAATCTGAAACCAATCTTCCAGACAAAACAAATTTATCGTCCATGCACATGTCTACTGGGGACCATAGATTGCCCCATGCCATGATTTCATTACCTATATGCAGACCAAATTTTATAGCTATTCAATGGAATGCAGGGAATGATTCATTTATGTTGGTTACCTAAATCTATATATTTACACTGGATAGCTGGATTATACTTTAGTAATGAAAATCAGTAGCAAACTCCACACTTTAATCAAAACCACATTTATTGCCTAACCTTGATGCTTGGGAAGACCCTTTCATTCCTCAGACAAATTATAGTGACACATGTATATATTTTGTACCATAAAACCATGAATAATCCTGAATGTGCTAACCATTATTTGTTTTTACAACTGAAACCTAATTTTAAACTTAATTATATCCCACTTATTTTCCTCTATTTAGCTATGAGGCATTTTATTACATTTAAAGGGATATGAAACCCAAACATGTTCTTTTGTGATTCAGACATAGAGACTGAATTATCAAATGTCTGTCGGACCTGATCCGACAGTGCGGATCAGGTCCGACAGACATCGCTGAATGCGGAGAGCAATACGCTCTCCGTATTCAGCATTTCACCAGCAGCTCACAAGAGCTGCTGGTGCAACGCCGCCCGCTGTAGACTCGCAGCCAATGGGCCGCCAGCAGGGAGGTGTCAATCAACCTGATCGTACTCGATCGGGTTGAATTGTGGCGATTCCTGTCCACCTGCTCAGAGCAGGCGGACAGGGTTATAGAACAGCGGTTTTTAGACCGCTGCTTTATAACTGCTGTTTCTGGCGAGTCTGAAGACTTGCTAAAAACACGGGCCCTCAAGCTCCATTCGGAGCTTGATAAATGGGCCTCAAAGCATACATTATTAAAAATGTTACTTCTGTTATCAAATTTACTTTGTAACCATGCTATTCTGTGTTGAAGAGATACCTAGATAGGCATCTGGAGCACTACAGGGCAGGAAACAGTGCTGCCCTCTAATGCTCTTGCAAATGGATAACATTCTTGCAAAACTGCTGCCATATAGTGCTTCAGAAATGGGCTGGCTCCCAAGCATACGTCCCTGCTTTTCAACAAAAGATACAAAGAGAACAAAGAAAAAATGATAATAGAAGTAAATTAGAAAGTTGTTTAAAATCCAATGCTCTATCGGACTCATGAAAGAAAATTTTTGGGTTTCATATCCCTTTAAATACTAATTTTATGTTGTGGTAGTGGGTAAGAACAGTACCCTAGCATCAGAAACATGTGTCTCTGGTTTTAGAAAACGGATCAAAGTTAACAGGAGGAAGCAAAGTGCATCACTGGATATAATTAAGTTTACAATGAATAATATTTTGGTAAAATAAAATAATAAAATAATGGTTAGAACTATTCATATTTTTGGGGGACAAACTACTGTCTACCCAAAACATCGGAGTTAGCTAATAAATGTATGGGTGGACAGTGAATCTGCCCAGGGCAATTAAATGTACTGCTCAGTACTGACCAATAATTTCTACATATAAGACAATGTTGCCGATTTAACAATGGATGTCTGACAGACATTGCTGAATTTAACATTGCACAAGCAGTTCATCAGAACTGCTTTTGCAATGCCGTCCCTGCAGATTTGCGGCTAGTAGAAGGTGTCAGCCAGCTCGATCGTATAGGATCGGGGGAATTGCAGACCGCAGCCTCAGAGGCAGCGTATCAGTTATGGAGCAGCGGTCTTCAGCCCCAATATCTTGATGGATGGCTAGAAGAAGCTAAATTTGATTTTTAAGATAAATAGATCATTTTTAGGTAAATATTTTCTGGGTTTTATTAGCTTTTCAGAATATTTGTCTGCAGCACTATTCAGTATTTGGTTTAAAATGAAACAAATACTGAATATTAGTGGACCATTTATATTTGCTTTTGTTAAACAAAATGTAAATCGTCTTTTGCTACAGGTGAAAAAATTTACCTGTAGCCTTAATCTTGCTCTCTATTGTGCTTTAGAGCCGTGATAGTCCCGACCGTGCTTCACAGACCCTCGGACTGCGCTAATAGAAGGCTTAGCGCAATGGATTCCTTATCCTTTAAAGCAGGCTCTGGGATCTGCCGCAATACGCCTCCTTTTAGTGCAGCTTGAAACTCTGTGAAGAAGGGTCAGGATTAGCATGGCTTTCTGGCGTGATAGAGGTATTTAACCCTTTAAAACTAATTTAAAGGAAACTAATGAATACTGACAAATTTTATCAGTATCACTTTATTTTCTTTGAACTAGTTAGTGCATTCATTCAGATATTCATTTAGTGAAAACAAAACGAATATCCGTATTTCCGTCACAAATTCACACTTGCAAGAAAACAAACGCACAAGCCTATTAAATAGCGGTTTATTATTTATTAGTGTTAAAGCCTGTGTACAGGGGCCAAAATGTTTAAGGAGCTGCAGCGGTCCCTCCAGCCCCCCTCCAGTGATGGGCTGCCCACTCGCCTCCCTCCAAAACCTCCCACGCCACCAACGATTGGCACCACCACTGCCAACTTTGCAAGACTATTCTGCACTGCCCCACTTGTGGGACATTTAGAAATAGCGCGATCTTGCTAGTTTTAGTGAAATTGCGGCAGAGAGAGGCCTTGTGCAGTCTCTACTGCCCATCGGCACTGGTCGTTAAGGGGTTAAGGCCAGATATGTTTGTCTCACACAGTTTCTACTGAGCATGAATGCATTGGACAAACATACCTGGCCTTTTATTATATAGGATGTTTAGGTGTTGGGGACTTGTGATGGCAAAGACTGTAGGGGAGACTTCAATTTTAAGGAAATTCCAAAACAGAGTGGATCACACAGCAGACTTCATTTTAAAGAGGTTTATTGGTGTGAGTATTACTTAAAGGGCCATGATACCCACATTTTTTCTTTCATGATTTAGAAAGAGAATGCATTTTTAAACATCTTTCTAATTTACTTCTATTATCTAATTTGTTTTATTCTCTTGATATTCATTGCTGAAAAGCATATCTAGATATGCTCAGTAGCTGCTGATTGGCTGCTGCACATAGAAGCCTCATGTGATTGGCTCACCCATGTGCATTGTTTTTTCTTCAAATAAGGATATCTAAAAAATGAAGCAAAATAAATAATAGAAGTAAATTGTAATGTTGTTTAAATTTGTATGTTCTATCTGAATCATGAAAGAAAGATTTTGGGTTTAGTGGCCCTTTAAGTGGTCTTTAGATGAAGTGAGATGTAGTAAGGGTTACACTGAGAACCCAGACCAGCAAGTTGTGATTGGCAGAATAACTGTTAGGGCTAATTGTAAATTAAAGTTATTATAGAGATATATTAGTAAGGGTTAATTGCAGGTCACAGTAATACTTCATTGTGGAAGGGGATTAACTCCCCATAACAGATTATTTATTATTGCTCATCTGCATAGAGTTTTAGGTGTTAGCAGCAGATTTTAGGTTTTGCTATCAAGAAGGAATTTATGCAAGAATTGTAACCAGTTGTATAGTGGCAGCTAATGAATATGGTCACAGTCATAATATAGTATCTCCCACAGAAAGCAATAGCTGTTATTATCACGTGCTTGAAGGCTGAATAACTGTTATGTTTTTATTATGTTGTCGGTCTGTAACTATATAAAGGAGCATAGTAGATTTTTCACTAGCTGTGGGCATTTGGCAGCTTATTAGTAGGTAGCCGCTCATGGACTTTGGCTATTTTCAGTGCTAGATTTATGCTTGTGAAAGATCACCACACTAAGATTTGGATTTGCACAGATCTTAGTGTGGTGATCTTTCACAAGAATCAATCCAGCACCGAAAATAACCAAATTCCACCTACTTCCCCATTTGGCAGCTAACAAAGCTGCTGAATGCCCATACCTATTTTTCACAATATTTGGCTTATTTGTAAGCATGTCATTACTGTAACTACAGATTGCAGTCCACATTTCCTAGGAGCATAAGGATAAGTGCATGAGGAATAGTCACTACAATATGATCCTGCTCAGCATAAGTATACACAGCACATAAAAACAAACAGGTAAACAAGTAAATATACCCATTTATTTTCTTTCATATTTGGGTACAATACATTTTCTTGTGTCATATTTAAAGTTGTTGCATTTAGTTATATTTATTGTTTCCTTTCAACAATCTGATACATATTTTTATGCATAAATGAACACATCATATTTGTCTCTCAGTATTAGTTTTTTCCTGCATTAATCTTTTATTTTTAAAGGAAATTAACCATTTTTTCTAATGCATTCATCATTGCAAATGATCTCCATGCAACTGCATTTAACACTGCTTTTTTATTAAAGGGATATGAAACCCAAATTATTTTCTTTGATGATTCAGATAGAGCATGCCAAGAGAATGAAGAAAAATTTATAATAGGAATAAATTAGAAAATTGCTTAAAATTGCATGCTCTATCTAAATCATGAAAGATACATTTTGGGTTTCATATCCCTTTAACAAAATATGCATTGTATTGCAGTCCAGGCATATAACCTTGATATACATTTTTTTATTGTTCTTTTATATTATCTCCTACAGCGTGGCCAATTGGGGACAGATATAAGTAATCTTCAGCAGTGGTACAATGCTCTACAGCCTCTTAAAGGGACATGAAACCCAAACATTTTCTTTCTTGATTCAAATAGAGAATACAATTTTAAACAACTTTCCAATTTACTTCTATTATTCAATTTGCTTCCTTCCCTTTTTATCCTTTGCTGAAAGGTTTATCTAGGCAAGCACATGAGCAGCAGAGAACCTAGGTTCTAGCTGTTGATTGGTGGCTATATATATATATATATTGAATGTGATTGGCTCACCCATGAGTTCAGTTACAATCATTAGTGCATTGATGCTTCTTCAACAAATGATACAAAGATAATGAAACAAATTAGATAATAGAAGTAAATTAGAAAGTTGTTTAAAATTGTATTCTCTATCTTAATCATGAAAGAAAAAAAATTAGGTTTCATGTCCCTTTAAGGCAGAAGAGAGAAAAATTTGCAGAGCTCAAGGGATATGAAACCCAACATTTTTATTTTGTGATTCAGATAGAGCATACTATTGTAAACAGCTTTCTAGATTACTTCTATGATCAAATGTGCTTTGTTCTCTTGGTATCCTTTATTGAAGGAGCAGCAGTGCACTACTGGGAGCTAAGCACATCAGGTAAGTCAATCACAAGAGATATACATGTGCAGCTACCAATCGGCAGCTTGTTCCCAGTAGTGCTTTGTTGCTCCTGAGCCTACATAGGAATTCTTTGCCACAAAGGATAGCAAAAGAACAAAGCAAATTTAATAAATTAAATAAGCAAAGCATATTACATTTTTTTTCTTACTAAACATAATTAAATATCTTATGGGAATTAAATTATGACTTTAATAGAAATTTAAGTAGCTATATTAGCTTTTGGAATAGTTCACTACTTATATAACAATATATATAGTTTTATAGGCACTTGGCTATAAAATCACAGCTAAAAAACAACACGTGAGCTAGGACTACTATACCATAAGCTACACTCATCTGCTATTTTTGAAAGAAGCTAAGAGGTGGCAACCTTGACAGACAAGGAAAGACCTTGTGGTTTGCTTGTTGCTGTTTCAGAATTTCTTTCTAACCTGCGTCAAAGAATGTCAAGATGGAAACCTTTTGCAGTAAATTATCTTTAAAGGGACACTAAACCCCCCCAAAAAGTTATCAGTAATCTCAAAATGAATACATTTTATAGCAGTTTATAATTTACATTCCGTTTCAAATTTCTACCATTTAGTAGTAATCATATTCTTAAAATTAGCCATATTCTTAAAATTTCCAAACCCACCGCCAGGTATGCGTTGCCCTAGGCGAATCCACACTGATAACCCAGGTTATGAAAATGGCGTAAGATTGCTGCAATGCGCATGCGCTACCTCCCACCACCGGATATGCATTGCCCTAGGCGAATACACAGATAACCCAGGTTCTGAAAATGGCGAAAGATTGCCGCAATGCGCATGCGCTAGCCTTCTGAACCGTCATCCTTTACGTCACTTGCGAGATTCCATTGACATTATGTGGGTAATCTCGGCATCAAGGGCTGGATATGTGCTTGCGTGAGGTTCACGATCGGAGTACGCATGCGCAGTGGGAAAAAATGATTACATAATCATATACATAACATCGGCATCTGATTGGAGATTGCTTTTCCTCTATTACAGCCTATATTTGAGGGTTGGATTGAGTGAGGTAATCGTTGAAAATAAAAATGATATTTTAAAATGTATTGCTGCTTTGTTGGAGTGTAAAAGTAGGTGATTAATGATATGATATTGATTTCTATTTGAAATTTGCATTCCGGTTCTACAAAAAAAAAAAAAAAAGTTTTGGAATCCTTTAAGGCAGTGTTTTTCAACCAGTGTGCCGTGGCACACTAGTGTGCCGTGAGAGATCCTCAGGTGTGCCACGGCAGACTGACAACAGTGCGGGGTTGTCCCTCTTTCAAATTTTGAAATATTGGGAGGTATGTGACAGGCTCATCAGGCATCATTTACAACCATGACATTGACATTGATTCACAGACAATGATTATGATTGTTTGGGAATGAATGTCAATATGTCATGTATAGTTTATAGGAGGCATGGCATGACAGCATGTGTGTGTGTGTGTATATATATATATATATATATATATATATATATATATATATATATATATATATATATATATATATCCTGTATTAGGCTACAATGTGTGATATTGTAAAATTTTGGGATGGTGGTGTGCCGCAGGATTTTTTAATGTAAAAAAGTGTGCCACGGCAAAAAAACGGTTGCAAGTCACTGCTTTAAGGTATAAATCATTTTATTCCTGTTGATCCCTATTTTTCAGCTAACTTTATATCTGCACAGGGAATACATAAAAACAATTCTAGCACCAGAATCAACGTTCTTCGCTCATAATTTCAAAGAGAATCATATGACTGAATGTATTATTAAAGCTTCCAAGTCTGAAAAACCCTAAACATTGTCAAGCTTTACCAACATTTCTATTACAAGATTAATATAATTATGTAATTACAATTTTAATGCATGAAGTCTTTTTATATTTATGTTATTTCCATTTTAGGATTATGTATTATGTAAAGGGGCTGTATGGTGCACAAAAAAAACCTAATACATAGGGGTATATTTATTATAGTGCGAGCAGACATGATACGATGTAGCGTATCATGTCCGCTGCACATCGATAAATGCCGACAGCATACTCTGTCGGCATTTATCATTGCACCAGCAGTTCTTGTGAACTGCTGGTGCAATGCCGCCCCCTGCAGATTTGCAGCCAATCGGCCACTAGCAGGGGGTGTCAATCAACCCGATCGTATTCGATCGGGTTGATTTCTGTCCTTTGCCTCAGAGCAGGCGGACAGGCGATAAATCAGCCCCATAACCTTTATTCTATAATTAAATAATTTATAATTAAATAAGATGCATATACAAACATTCTATAAAAGTTATCTCGCTAGGATTGCCACCTTTTGTTTAGGCCAAATCTGAACACTCTTGCAGGGTGCACAATTTTGCAGAGTAGGGTAGGATGTGTTGGTGGACTCAGAAGATAAATTTGGTGACTGGATAAACCCCAGACATTTGCATGCCTGATCCGGTGTAAACAGTAAAACTGGCCACACAGTTTGAAACCTAGACTGTCTAGGTCAATCTCAGACAGATGGTAACCCAAGGGTGTTACTGTGCACAGGGAAGGGTATCACTGTGCACAGGGAAGGGTGTCACCATGCACAGGGAAAAGAACAGATTACATGGAAGGGTGCTACTTAAAATCTTGCTACCTCATAGAGCTCTTCTTATGATGGTCACTATAGAGAGACTTTTGCTACACTGAACACTCTGTTGCTATATACAGAACATTATTTATGGCTGTTCTTATACATAGATTATAATACCCAAAGCCCAACAGTGATGCTTTTAATAGTTACAATGTGCTGAAGAGATTTCTTCTATTAGGGAAACCCTGTAAAGCTAGTGTGATTATGACTGTCACAAGACACAATCCCCAGGCCAGGATACTCACCCAGTCATTTGCCTTGGCACTAAAGTTGTAGATAGCCACCTGTCCGGTAACTTTCACAATGCCATTAATGTAATCTCATTCCGGGATTTACTGTACACCTCCATCTTGTCATAGAACTTGCACAGTTGTCACCGTTTAAATCTCCCTCCATTAGCTCAGTCTCAAGAGATCCTGGCAGTTACACAGCATCAGCGAGGCCACTTCTTAGGGTCAGTGTGCTGCGGGACTTTGAGCTCATCTCATACCTGACTTTACTGTGTACCTCCATCTTGTCATAGGACGCTTGGCATTGTCACTGATTAAATCTCACTCCTGCAGCCCAGACTCAAGAGGTCATAGCAGTCACACAGCGTTGGTGTGGGCCACTTCTGTACCAGCTATAGAAGGGATAGTGTGCTGTAGGTCATTTAATACTCTGACCCTCATTTAGCTTGTTAACTTGTATAAATCTACTTGGCCGGCATGGATGGGAAAGCATTGCTGCCATCCATGCTAAGCACTGGGTTTAAACAAGATAGTGGGCGGACTGTCTGGTTCTGTGTGTGCAGGAAAACCAGACATACAGTTTGAAACCCGGACTGTCCAGGTCAATTTCAGGCAGAAGATTTCACTCGGGAGAAAAAAAATTAGATTAACTCCTTTACAGAGCAGTGATAACTATAAGGTCTTTAGAGAACCACTTTTTTTTCTAAAAAAAAAAGAGGAATAATGGTGTTTTTATAACCTCTGTAGGTGGCAAAACCACACCAATTGCCTGAGGATAGCTGGAAATGTCAGCATGTTGGGGGAGCTTTATCATAGCAGTGAAATCTCCAAAACATGAAGAAAAACAATAATAATAAAATAGATATGAATTTCTTCTGTAGTTAAAAAAAGCCCATATATGGACAGAAACACAAAGCTATTTCATTATTTTCTTTTTGTTGCTATTTTGGGACAAATTTGACCATACAGTATTCAATGCTTTATTTGTACATAACCCATTTTTTCCTGAATTTGACAACTCTTTTATAGAATTTTTATATATGCATCTTATTCAATTATAGAATAAATGTTATGTTTTAGATTTTTTTGTGCACCACATAGCCTCCTTTTCTGCAATGAAGTCTTTGTTTTGGAAAATAGTTGCATGACCCCGAAAATATCTTAAAATGTAGATGTGGGGTTATAATAATAGAACTCCTAAAAGAGGAAACCCAAATTTAGAAGACAAAAAAAGTTCCACAGTCCTCTATGATACAGGGGATCACTTTTGAAATTAGTTATCTTGTTGTAGACTATTTTTTTTTAAATATGAGCATCCAACAGGAACTTGATGCATACCCCTCTATCATGCATTGTGATATATACACTGATAACAGTTTATAGTCTTGAAGCATGACACACTGCATATTGTGTGACCATGCATCTGGACATGATCAAGGTATTCATTTAAATAATTATTCTGTCAAAATTACTGATGTGCATTCAGTGTCAGATGAATGCAAATTTATCTGAATGTATGCTAATTTGGTGATCCTTTTGCTATAGAAACAACCAAATACATTATAAGATAAAACAGAGGAAGAATGAACAATGGTTTGGCCAATTCTGCTTGTTTGTTTGTATTTTTCACCACCATAAAACGGAGAAAGAATGGGAAGGAATGCAATTTAGTCAAATAGGCTTGTCCAATCAAGCTTTAAGCTATCATATGGAGGTGGGAGATTAGGGTGCATCAGCCATTTTTAATCACTTTTATTAAAAAGGGTCAGAAGCAAATCACAAAGTCAGGAGGTTCAGTTATAGGGGCCGATTTATCAAGCCCCGTATTCAGCCGTATGCAGCTGTTTCCGCGCTAGCCTTCAGGCTCTCCGAAAACAGGAATTAAGAAGCAGCCTTTTTAAGACCGCTGTTCCTTAACTCATCTGCCACCTCTGAGGCAGCTGACAGCAATCAACCTGATCAGAAACGATTGGGTTGATTGACACCCCTGCTAGCGGCCAGTTTGCCGCGAATCTGCAGGGGGCGGCATTGCACAATCATTTCACTAGAAATGGTTGCGCAATGATAAATGCCGATTGCATCAGCATTTATCAATGTACAGCAGACATTATCCGCTACAGCGGATCATGTCCGCCCACACAATGGTAAATCGGCCCCATAGGGTAGATTATACTACTTTAAGAAGCGTATCAAATGTTTTAACTACAAGCATTCCCATAGATTTTAATGGTGAATTGCTTTTCTAAAGGATTCTTTTAATCGTAAGAATTCTATAATGTAAATTTTTTATTAAAATCAGTTTTAAATTTGTTGTCCTCCTAGGAAATAATGGTAATTAATCTGAAACCAATTCAGCCAAACCAAACGTTTTAAAAAATATGAAACAAATCTATTGGACGAAAGTTTTTTTTATCATGGACACAATACTTATTAATATCTGTGGCAAACTTCTAATATATATAATATGCCAACCTTGCATTTTTGTTCAAATTTTCAGCTGTGTGTGATCCTGGCTCAGATAAATAATTATGTACAAGTTCCTATTTAATTGTATGTGTGTATATATATATATATATATATATATATATTCATATAAGTTATGTTGGAGAAAAAAGTATGAGATTAGAATAGGAATAATTTTTAGTATTTCGTATACATTGTTATCGATGCACCAGAGAACTTTGAATAAAATATGCAAATCAGATACACATTAGGAATGTGCATTCGGCATATTCGTTAGCTGCCGAATGTGGAAAAAGGCAGCCACTTGCAGCATTTGTCTCCTTTTCAGAGCCAGATTTCTTCTAGGGACATGAAACCCAAATTTTTTCTTTCGTGATTCAGACAGATATTAACATTTTAAACAATATTCCAATTTACATCTATTATCTAATTTGCTTCATTCTTTAGATATCCTTTGTTGAAGAAATAGCTATGCACATGGGTGAGTCAATCACATGAGGCATTTCGGTGCAGCCACCAATCAGCAGCTACTCAGCATATGTATATATGCTTTTAAACAAAGATATTAAGAGAATGAAGCAAATTAGAAAATAGAAGTAAATTGTAAGTAGCTTAAAATCACATGCTCTTTCTAAATCAGGAAAGAAAAAAAATTGGGTTTTACGTCCCTTTAATGAAACTGCTGAATGCACATTCCTAATATACAGTATCTCACACTTTTTGCTTCCAGTACTGTGTTTTTAACCAGAGCAATCCCCTTATGGGGGTAGCTGCAGCAAAAACAAAACCACTTCTGGACAGCTGTTATAAGATCATCAGCTCTCATCAGCAGAAGATAGGTTGGATTTGCTGTTAAGTGAATCTTATTTCCTGGGAAAAAGCAATATTGACTTAAGTTATATTGAAGATAAAAGTGTGAGATTAAATTCCTCTATATCATTAAAGAGCCGCAAAAGGGATTCACTTATCAGCAAATTTTTGCTGATGAGAGCTAACATAAAATAATATATAACGTTAAGCAAGTAATTGCAAGAACTGTAAGCTCTTTTGTAACTGAACTTTCTAGTAAGCCCACTACTTTACATACAATACTTGTAAGAGATGTAATAGAGATTTAGTAGTGAACACAAAACTGATTGCTGCTCTGTTAATTTGTGATTAGAACTTAAAGGGACATTAAAGTCAGAAATGTAATTCTCCATTAAGAGCTAGATTACAAGTGGAGCGCTAATTTATCGATCGCCACCAAACAGGCAAATGGGCCCGTTGCGGGCGTGCAGTAAATAACCAGCCATTACAAGTGGCTGGTTATTGCTACTGCAAGCTTGCGGTAGCAATTAGCACTTATAACTCAAGCTGAACACAGACAAGACCGAAGTCCTCCTCCTCGGACCTGCTAAATCCGCCTGGGATGACTCCTGGTGGCCCACAGCCCTCATACACCCTCCAACCCCAACCGACCACGCACAAAATCTAGGCTTTATCATGGACTCATCGCTCTCCATGGACTGACAAATAAACGCTGTCTCCTCAACGTGCTTCCACATACTCCCCCTGCTGCGAATGATCTTCAAATGGATCCCTACTGAAACCAGAAAAAATGTCACCCACGCCCTCGTCTGCAGCCGACTTGGCTACGGCAACGCACTCTACACCGGCTCCACCATCAAGCTCCAAAAGAGATTCCAGCGCATCCAGAATGCCTCTACCAGACTCATCCTCGACATCCTTCGCCAAAGCCACATCACCGAACACCGAAGGGACCTACACTGGCTCCCCATCAAAAAGAGAATCACCTTCAAGCTTCTAACCCATGCATTCAAGGCCCTTCACAACATCAGTCCCGAATACATCAACCACCGCGTCAATTTCTACACCCCCGCCATACAACTTCGATCGGCCGACCAAGCTTTTGCAGTCATCCCTCGCATCAGAAAAACCACAGCTGGCGGCAGATTCTTCTCCCGCATGGCAGCAAAGACATGGAACACCCTCCTGATGCACCTCAGACAATCCACTACCCTCACAAAATTCAGAAAGGACCTCAAGACCTGGTTCTTCGACTGAACTTCATCCCTTAGCCCCCCGCCACTTATCGGCAGCCATTAGTGCCTTAAGACCCTCACGGGTGATTAGTTTGCGCTTTACAAGTACCCGATTAATAGAGATAGAACAAATAAAGATTGTAGCATCTTTATTTTTTAATAAAAGCAGTTTTGGGGGTCTAAAGGGAGACTTAGAAAAAAAAAGTGCCTTTTCATTGCGGTCTTTGGAAATTGTGTGTTCTCAGTAAATATATATGTATATGCTAATCACATGAATATATATGTATATAAGCATATACATATATAGTAACAATTTGCTGCCATCACTGCGCTACTTTCCCCCTTTGCTGTGCGAGGTTCTCATGCCGTGTCTGACAGCATCATAACTAGGCTCCCATTGGAGCCTATGGAAGCACGCTCTTGTGAAGCTTGCGCTGGAAAGTGAAGCGCTAATATCACTTGCACGCAAGCAATGTTTAGCGCTCTACTTGTAATCTAGCCCTAAATGTTTTATGTACAGAAAAATTACAACTTTTTTCCACTTAATTATTATGTCCACTTTTCCTGTAATTTACCTGTAAAAAAATGGTGTTGTTTAAAAAAAGATACAATAATTAATTGGGTTTGCCGTTTTTCTCTTACTATAGATTTTTTTTGCTAAATTTATTTTGAATACAGATCTTTTGCAATGCAGCCCTTAAAGGGACATTAAGCACCTTGAGATTTTTTATATAAACTGTTTAGTTATAAATAATGAAACAACTTTGCATTATATTTTAATTAATTATTTTGACCCCTTTTCATGTAATTTAGCTTTGAAAATTGAGCAATTTCTAATTCTCAGAATTTGAAATGCACCCTGCTGATTTCTCAAGGCTAACCCTGCTCTTCTTAAGTGGCTTTATCAAATAGCAACTACAAAACAGTTTTTTGTTTTTTTTAAATAACTTTATGCCGTGTTAGTTTTGTTATCTGCATACTAAAGCCCAGATTGGCTTCTCCATATAAGGCCAATAGTGGATGGAGTTTAAAGGGCCATAATACCCAAATGTTTAAACACTTGAAAGTGATGCAGTATAGCTGTAAAAAGCTGACTAGAAAATATCACCTGAACATCTCTATGTAAAAAAGAAAGATATTTTACCTTAAAAATTCCTCAGTAGCCATATCCCATTGTAAAGGACTTCTAAGCAGTAAATCAGTATGTCTGTCCCGGGACAGCTAAGGGAGTGAGCCTCGTGCACTCTCATATTATTTCCATATTCAGCTTACTATGAAATCTCATGAGACTTAAGTCAAATCTCATGAGATTACAGTAAAAGAGTTCATGACCTCAGCACTGCTGATGCTAATTGGCTGCTGTTCATTTCTTATTTATTTTTATTTTTTTTTACCTGCAGCTGGGAGCAGCTGAGTTTAACTTTTTACACAGAACTTACTCTGCTGAGCTGAGGAGATTGTGCGGTAAAATATCTTCCTTTTTTACATAGAGATGCTCAGGTGATATTTTCCTGTCAGCTTTTTACAGTTATACTGCATCAGTTTCAAGTGATTTAGCATATGAGTATTATGTCCCTTTAACTATTAAAAAATAATTGCAGTTAAAAGGATGTTAGTATGATAACTTGTTTTTAAAACATTTAGGTCAAGATTACAAGTCACGCGGTATAAGTTTTCCGCGCGCAATATGGTCTTTTCGCAATCAATTTTCATTGCGCAGATAATACAAGTCTTGAAAAATTGCCTTTTGCGCAACAATCCTTTCTGCGCTCGAAGAGCTGTAGTTAACAGTTTTCAGCAACATAACAGTTTCACGGAACACTTCATAAATACATTACAAGGTACAGTTACACTCATATTACCACTGCCTATTAAAACTTATTTCAAAAATATATTGTACAAAAAAGTTATAAGGGCTCAAAGATACGAGATCTCGTGTGTAAGAAATAAAAGCAGACAAAGTGATTTTACATTGACATACATAGAGAAACGTATTTATATGTATAGAGATAGGTTTAACTAAGGAGATAATGAAAATATTTCACATTACAATCTTATGCACATTAAACAATATCTCAGAGGGATTTTCAAAGAGATATTCGCATATAGAGCTTGAGATAGCTAGTCGTATATTTATATAGATATCTTGCTATAAATAGATATATGTATCCAAAAATCTTAACATATATAGAGAAATATTCATTTAGAAATAAATAAAACATATTCAGTTAACAAAACATTCTTGCAATATGAAATATTTGCATTTTCCTGTACACTTTTTGAGGAGCATACATCATGGGCTTTGCGCAACAGTTTTTTTTTTTCTCTTTTTTTCTATTAGTCTTCTCCATTGACTTCTATGGGGGAATACATGAACGCGCACGTGCACGCGATCTAGCTTTATGGATTACACGGGTTAATGCGCGCACAAAATAAGTTATTGTGCAACTTGTAATACCTGTAATACCATAATGCGAAAAAAACATAACACGCGCAATTGCGAAAAACAGATTTGCCGCACGACTTGTAATCTTGCCCTTAGACTTTGCCGATATGATATTCTATAGCAGCACAACATAAATGTCTTTAATTACAAGGTGTTTACTGTCCCTATAACTACTATATACAGTATTATACATATATATTTCCCTTCCAGTCAAAATCTGTTTGTTCTGTATTTTATAAATATGACCAAAAATATTTTTTAAAGATTTACAGTATTTTGTGCATTTTTCTACCATTACTTAAAGGGACAGTCTACTCCAGAATTGTTATTGTTTAAAAAGATAGATAATACATTTATTACCCATTCTGCAGTTTTGCATAAGCAACAAGGTTATATTAATACACTTTTTACTTCTCACCTAGATTACGAGTTGTGCGTTCGTGTTTTAACACTGAAAAAATGGCCATTTCAGTGTTAAAACAGCACCGCAGCCATTACAAGTGTTGTCGGTATAGCTGTATCGCGAGCCTTTTAGCGTGTACCGTAAGGTTAGTTCCACACACGTAAAAATTTCATATTTTTCATGGGACTTCCATAGCGCTGCCATTACGAGTTTTGGGGTCGGCTAAAAAGCTAGCATTGTAGCCTATACCGACAAGATCCGTACTGCTATCTGAGAGCAGTAGTTATGCGTTTTATGCTACAAAACTGTGACATAAAATTCATAACTAAAGTGTTACAAAGTGCACTAAACACCCATAAACTACCTATTAACCTCTAAACCGAGGCCCTCCCGCATTGCAAATACTATATTAAACTTATTAACCCCTAATCTGCTGCTTCCGACATCACGGCCACTAAAAATAATTATTAACCCCTATTCCACCGCTCCCTGACATCGTCACCACTATAATACAGTTATTAACCCCTAAACCGCCGCCCTCCCACATCGCAAACACTATTTAGATTTTATTAACCCCTAAGCTCCCGTCCGCCCACATCGCCCCCACTGTACTAAAGTTATTAAGCCCTACAACGCCGTCATTATAATAAATGAAATGTACTAAATTAAACTATTAACTCCTAAACCGAAAGCCCCCACATCGCAATAAAATAAATTGAACTAGTAACCCCTAAACCTAACGCACCCCACTAACTTTATATTAAAATTACAATTTCCCTAGTTTAAATTAAATTAAAACTTACCTATGAAATTAAAATAACTAAGTTTAAACTAACAATTAAACTAATATAATTATTAAACTAAAATTAAACTGACTACCAATTAAATAAAACTACAAATCCTAACACTACTCTAAAAATTACAAAGTATCTAATTACAAAAAATAAAAAAGACTAAATTACAAAAATAACAAACACTAAATTACAAAAAATAACAAACAAAATTATCTAAAATAAAAAAGAATTGCACCCTATAAAAATAAAAAAGTCCACCCAAAATAAAAAAAAAACCTAGCCTACAATAAACTACCAATAGCTCTTAAAAGGGCATTTTGTGGTGCATTGCCCCAAAGATATCAGCTTTTTTCCCTGAAAAAAAATACAAAGACCCCCCCAACAGTAAAAACCCACCACCCAACCAACCCACCAAAATAAAAAACCTAAATTTAAAAAAAACCTAATCTACCCATTGCTCTGAAAAGGACATTTGTATGGGCATTGCCTTTAACAGGGCATTTAGCTCTTTTGCTGCCCAAACCCTAATCTAAAAAAAAAAAACACCCAAAAAACTCTTAACCCCTTAACGACACGAGTCGTACAGGGTACGTCGCACACAACCTGGTCTTTAAAGACCAGCAACGTACCCTGTACGACTTTGGGGATTAAAGTGGCTGGAAGCGATCCTGATCGCTTCCAGCCGCTTTACGGTTATTGCAGTGATGCCTCGAGGCATTCTGCAATAACATTTTCCCCCCATCCGATGTAGAGAGAGCCACTCTGTGGTCCTCTCTGCACCGGCATCGATGGCCGCAATCGTTGGTGGGTGGGAGCTGACGTGGGAGGCGGGTGGGCAGCCATCGATGAAAGGCTGAAGAGAGAGGGGAGCGGGATCGGGGGCGCGCACATGCACGGGGGGCGGCGGGCGCGTGTACGGGGAGGGAGTGGGTGGGAACCGCTTCAATACAGAATTTTTTTTTTATATAAGTGATAGTAAGGGGGGGATAAAATCCCTAATGAAAGTAAATCTAAGGGATCTGGGAGCGGGTGGGAGATTGGTCTGTGGGGGGGGGGGGAAGCTACACTACAAAAAAAAGGAAAAAAATATAAAAAAAATGTTAAAAAATTTTTTTTTATTTGCAAACTGGGTACTGCCAGTACCCAAGATGGCTCCCAGTAAGTTAGAAGGGGAGGGTTAGAGAGCTGTTTGGGGGGGGGGGGGATCAGGGAGGTTGGGGGCTAAGGGGGGGATCCTACACAGCTGCATATGTAAATATGCTATACAATTATTTTTTTTAAAATACACCTTTTATTTTAGTACTGGCAGACTTTCTGCCAGTACTTAAGATCGCGAGGACAATTGTGGGATGGGGGAGGGAAGAGAGCTGTTTGAGAGGGATCCTGGGGTGTGATGTGTCAGGTGGGAGGCTGATCTCTACGCTAAAGCTAAAATTAACCCTGCAAGCTTCCTACAAATGACCTAATTAACCCCTGCACTGCTGGGCATAATACACGTGTGGTGCGCAGCAGCATTTAGCGGCCTTATAATTACCAAAAAGCAATGCCAAAGCCATATATGTCTGCTAATTCTGAACAAAGGGGATCCCAGAGAAGCATTTACAATAATTTTTGCCATACTTGCAAAAGTTGTTTGTAAATAATTTCAGTGAGAAACCTAAAATTGTGAAAAAATTTAAGTTTTTTTTTATTTGATCGCATTTAGCGGTGAAATGGTAGCATGAAATATACCAAGATGGGCCTAGATCAATACTTGGGGTTGTCTACTACACTACACTAAAGCTAAAATTAACCCTAGACGCTCCCTACATACTCCCTAATTAACTCCTTCACTGCTGGGCATAATACACGTGTGATGCGCAGTGGCATTTAGCGGCCTTCTAATTACCAAAAAGCAAGTCATATATGTCTGCTATTTCTGAACAAAGGGGATCCCAGAGAAGCATTTACAACCATTTAAGCCATAATTGCACAAGTTGTTTGTAAATAATTTCAGTGAGAAACCTAAAGTTTGTGAAAATATTTGGGAAAAAGTGAACAATTTTTTTTATTTGATTGCATTTGGTGGTAAAATGGTGGCATGAAATATACCAAAATGGGCCTACATCAATACTTTGGGATGTCTTCTAAAAAAAATATATACATGTCAACGGATATTCAGGGATTCCTGAAAGATATCAGTGTTCCAATGTAACTAGCGCTAATTTTGAAAAAAAAGTGGTTTGGAAATAGCAAAGTGCTACTTGTATTTATGGCCCTATAACTTGCAAAAAAACCCCCAAAGAACATGTAAACATTGGGTATTTCTAAACTCAGGAAAAAATTTAGAAACTATTTAGCATGGGTGTTTTTTGGTGATTGTAGATGTGTAACAGATTGTGGGGGTCAAAGTTAGAAAAAGTGTGTTTTTTTCCATGTTTTCCTCATATTTTATAATTTTTTTTAAAGTAAATGATAAGATATGATGAAAATAATGGTATCTTTAGAAAGTCCATTTAATGGCGAGAAAAACTGTATATAATATGCATGGGTACAGTAAATGAGCAACAGGTAAATTACAGCTAAACACAAACACCGCAGAAATGTAAAAAATAGCCCTGGTCCTTCAGGGAAAGAAATTGAAAAATTGCCTTGTCCTTTAGGGGTTAAAAATACCCTAAACCCCAACGATCCACTTACAGTTTTTGAAGTCCCGCTTGAACAATCTTTATCCAGGAGGCGAGAAGTCTTCATACAGGCAGTGAGAAGTCTTTATCCAGGGGGCCTCTTCTATTTTCATCCAATAGAATGAGAGTTGCTTAAATCCTATTTGCTGATTTGAACAGATGGCCTCTTCTATCTTCATCCAGGCAGCGAAGTCCTCATCCAGGCGGCGAGAAGTCTTCATCCAGACAGCCTCTTCCATTTTCATCCAATAGAATGAGAGCTGCTTAAATCCTATTGGCTGATTTGAACAGATGGCCTCTTCTATCTTCATCCAGGCAGCAAAGTCCTCATCCAGGCGGCGAGAAGTCTTCATCCAGACAGCCTCTTCTATTTTCATCCAATAGAATGAGAGCTGCTTAAATCCTATTGGCTGATTTGAACAGATGGCCTCTTCTATCTTCATCCAGGCAGCGAAGTCCTCATCCAGGCGGCGAGAAGTCTTCATCCAGGCAGCCTCTTCTATTTTCATCCAATAGAATGAGAGCTGCTTAAATCATGTTGACTGATTTGAACATTCAGGTGGCCTCTTATATCTTCATCCAGGTGGCATCTTCTTTCTTGATCCCGGCCAAGATAAAAAAAAATAAAAAAAAAAATACAAAATTACCTGTGAAATAAAAATAAAACCTAAGCTAGCTACAATATAACTAGGTAAGTATATATTTAGTTTTAAATAGGTATTATTTAGTTAATAATTTTAACTTTAGTTTAGCTCTATTTTAATTATGTTAAAGTTAGGGGGTGTTAGGGTTAGGTTTAGGGTTACGTTAGGGTTAAGGTTAGGTTAAGGGGTTAATATAGTTTAATTTAGGTTGTTGGAATGTGGGGGACTGGCGGTTTAGGGCTTAATAGGTTTATTTAGTGGTAGTGATGTGGGAGGCCAAAAGTTTAGGGGTTAATACCTTTATTTAGTGGTGGCGATGTCGGGGAGTAGCAGAATAGGGGTTAATAACTTTAATATAGTGGCGGAAATGTTGGGGTATGGCGGAAAAAGAGTTAATAACTTTAATATAGTGGTGACGATATCGGGAGCAGCAGATTAGGGGTTAATAACTTTATTTAGGTGGGGGCGATATTGGGAGCAGCAGATTAGGGGTAAATAACTTTAGGTAGGTGGCGGCGATGTTGAAGGCAGCAGATTAGGGGTTTATGTTAGGGTGTTAGGTTTAAACGTAACTTTTATTTTTCCCATAGACATCAATGGGGCTGCGTTACGGAGCTTTTCATTCTGCGCTTTAGGTGTTAGGCTTTTTTCTGATCCGCTCTCCCCATTGATGTCTATGGGGGAAGCATGCATGAGCACCTTAAAACAGCGCTTGTATTTTATGCGTTATGGAGCTCAACGCAACCATATCGCACGCACAAGCCGACTGTTTGAAAACTTGTAATGGCTGCACTACAGGGGGTTAAATAACGCAACTTTTGTTGCGTTCGTTAATTTCCCTATAGCGTGCATAACTCGTAATCTAGCTGTTAGTGATTACCTTGTATTTAAGCCTCTGCAGACTGCCCCTTATTTCAGTGCTTTTGACAGACTTGCATTTTAGCCAATCAGTGGTTTATTATAAGTAACTCCTCAAGTGTGAGCACAATGTTATCTATATGGCACACATGAACTAACACCCTCTAGCTGTGAAATGTGTCAAATGCATTCAGATGAGAGGCGGATTTCAAGGGCTTAGTAATTAACATATGAGCCTACCTATGTTTAGCTTTCAACTAAGAATACCAAAAGAACAAAGCAAATTTGATTATAAAAGTAAATTGGAAAGTTATTTAAAATTACATGCCCTATCTGAATCATGAAGGTTTAATTTTGACTAGACTGTCCCTTTAAGTTACCATTTTCAAAGAAAGGTTTTATGCACATAATTGTCTTGGTATACTAGCTTTATTACTAAGCCATGGATACATGTTGTGAAATGTCACACTGATGTCACTTACTATTGCACTTTGTTGAGAGAAAAGATAAATTGTGTAAGAGAAATTAGGCATTAAATAGTTGTAATATTTAAAAGTGGAAAAACTGACATATTACAGAATATATAACTATAAAATTATTCATTGTTTTATCAGTATTTTCAGAACAGAGGGATATACCTTAGGTGAAAGTGTTAGTTGGAATTTGGCATAAAGGTAAGATCTCAACATGTATTAAATATAAGCAGCTGCATATGTCTGAAAATAATTTATTTATGATATGCCCACCCACATAACATTTTCAGTCTGAGAAATAAATCTAAATCAGTATATACATTGACAGCTCAGCTGGGAATACATTATATAGTCTCATGATAGTGACATTATAGTTAACTTTGATAGTCCTTTCTACTATAATGCGTTTTTTAAACTTGCTTTTACCTCTAAAATATCTGAAAGCATGAAATATGGATTAGGGATTAGAATGGCAAATTACATTTTTCGGAAAGTTAAATGCAAGAGGTGAATATTAAAGCAAAGATACTATCCATCTATTTACCTATAATGGTTATATTTTATTCATGTCTAATCAAAAATTAACTTGATGTTTATGTCTCCAATTTTGCGTCTAGATAGAAACCAATTCACGGCTGTGTCTTTTTAAAAACAGGGCAAATCATTTTAATATATTGAAGCTGAGAAATTTGTTCTCAATGGATCCGAATACGAAAATCCGAATTGAAAATGTAAGAGTTGTTTGCTCCTTACCAGGGTGTTTGTTTAAAATTTAAGATTTTTCTATTCCTATATAAAGTGTAGACTTTGGGGCATATTTATCAAAGTGTCAACTGAAAATATGCTTGAATCCTGCATCGTATTTGTTGCAAGATTGATCCGCCATAGTTATCAAAGCGTCAAGATCTTCAAATGTTGAACTTTGTGACGTAATATACGCTCCCGCGATCTCAATCCGATGCAGATCAATGCTTGCGTCATTACAGATATTTCAAATTCAGATTCAACTCTATTTGATCCTTTTCCAAATTTATCTAATATTTAACAGGTACGCTCGTGTCTATTCCGACGCAGCATACCTAGTTTTCAATCCGCCAATCCGTTTTCAATATTATTGCTCCACATTTGGTGCAGTAGTAGATATAGGGATAAAAATTAAAAATACATAACTACTTATGGATTATGTTACAAATGTGTCTCTCATTACAAAGCAAGAGGACAATATTATTTCTCCAAATTTGTTGAAAAGTTTTGCGCCAAACTTGTCGCACTAATAGATATAGAGATAAAAATGAAAAACACAACATAATATAGCTAACTTCCTTTTTATTTTTTGTGAAAAATCTATGTGCACCATGTTTAAGCCATGTAATACAAGTCACACTCTCAACTTCGCACAAATTTTGACGCAACACTTTTCGCACCAATTATTACGCAAACTACTAAACAACACACATACTAGTGAATTTTTCAACCACTTTTGATTGGAATATGCATAATCACATGATTTATAACATCAGCCAATCTGATTCAAATATACATTTTAAACTATCACTAACTAATCAAATTGCTTGATACTTGTGTCATTGATCACTCATCAGAACTTGTAAGTGCCATTTGCTACATTGTGTATAATACTTTGAAAGTATGTATATGTGAAATTAGTATTAAAGATAAATATTGATGCTGACATTAGGACACACAGTGTTATATTTTAGACAATGATTTTAAAATTTTAATTGATGTTTGATTCAATATAATCTTAAACTGATATCTCAAAGGGAAAGCCCACCTAACATTAAACTGTCATGATTCAGATAAAGCAGACATTAAAATCACCTCTTTACTGTCATGCTTGTTTCAGTGTATTTCTTCCTTCTCTTGAATTTCTTTTTCTTTTTCATCTTATATGCCAGCCCATTTTATAACACCTGTGTAGGGGTGGTGTTTAAAACTAGATTGCAATCACGAGGGGCTACACAGGTACAGAGAGAAAACTGGCCCAGCTTTTAAAAAATCCATTGATTGCAAATAAATACATTTGATATGATTACATGCTATATTCACAATTATTCCTGCTCAGAATAATAATAAATTTACACTATATACATATAGTGGTATAAATAAACACAGAGACATGACAGACAATATTGTTTAGAACAAAAAAAGGAACTTTGAGACATGTAAATATGTTTGCAAAAGATTTCTGACATAACACACACACATATATATATATATACAGTGGGGCAAAAAAGTATTTAGTCAGCCACCAATTGTGTAAGTTCTCCCACTTAAGAAGATGAGAGAGGCCTGTAATTTTCATCATAAGTATACCTCAACTATGAGAGACAAAATGTGGAAACAAATCCAGACAATCACGTTGTCTGATTTGGAAAGAATTTATTTGCAAATTATGGTGGAACAAATAAATACAACTAAGTTACAAAAAATAAAAAAATATTTACAAACATCAGAAAAATATTACAACAATTTTAAACTAATTACACCTACTCTAAGCCCCCTAATAAAATAACAAAGACCCCCAAAATAAAAAAATGCCCTACCCTATTCTAAATTACTAACATTCAAAGCTCTTTTACCTTACCAGCCCTGAACAGGGCCCTTTGAGGGGCATGCCCCAAGAAGTTCAGCTCTTTTTCCTGTAAAAAAAAACATACAATACCCCCCCCCCCAACATTACAACCCACCACCCACATACCCCTAATCTAACCCAAACCCCCCTTAAATAAACCTAACACTAAGCCCCTGAAGATCTTCCTACCTTATCTTCACCATACCAGGTTCACCGATCGATCCAGAAGAGCTCCTCCGATGTCTTGATCCAAGCCCAAGCGGGGGGCTGAATATGTCCATGATCCGGCTGAAGTCTTCATCCAAGCGGGAGCTGAAGAGGTCCATGATCCGGCTAAAGTCTTCATCCAAGCGGGAGCTGAAGAGGTCCATGATCCGGCTGAAGTCTTCTATCAACGGCATCTTCAATCTTCTTTCTTCCGGATCCATGTAGTTCATCCCGCCGACGCGGAACATCCATCTTCATCGACGACTTCCCAACGAATGACGGTTCCTTTAAGGGACGTCATCCAAGATGGCGTCCCTCGAATTCCGATTGGCTGATAGGATTCTATCAGCCAATCGGAATTAAGGTAGGAAAATTCTGATTGGCTGATGGAATCAGCCAATCAGAATCAAGTTCAATCCGATTGGCTGATTCAATCAGCCAATCAGATTGAGCTCGCATTCTATTGGCTGTTCCGATCAGCCAATAGAATGCGAGCTCAATCTGATTGGCTGATCGGATCAGCCAATCGGATTGAACTTGATTCTGATTGGCTGATTCCATCAGCCAATCAGAATTTTCCTACCTTAATTCCGATTGGCTGATAGAATCCTATCAGCCAATCGGAATTCGAGGGACGCCATCTTGGATGACGTCCCTTAAAGGAACCGTCATTCGTCGGGAAGTCGTCGGTGAAGATGGATGTTCCGTGTCGGCGGGATGAACATGGATCCGGAAGAAAGAAGATTGAAGATGCCGTTGATAGAAGACTTCAGCCGGATCATGGACCTCTTCAGCTCCCGCTTGGATGAAGACTTCAGCCGGATCATGGACCTCTTCAGCTCCCGCTTGGATGAAGACTTCAGCCGGATCATGGACATCTTCAGCCCCGCGCTTGGGCTTGGATAAAGACATCAGAGGAGCTCTTCTGGATCGATCGGTGAACCTGGTATGGTGAAGATAAGGTAGGAAGATCTTCAGGGGCTTAGTGTTAGGTTTATTTAAGGGGGGTTTGGGTTAGATTAGGGGTATGTGGGTGGTGGGTTGTAATGTTGGGGGGGGGTATTGTATGTGTTTTTTTTACAGGCAAAAGAGCTGAATTCTTTGGGGCATGCCCCGCAAAGGGCCCTGTTCAGGGCTGGTAAGGTAAAAGAGCTTTGAACTTTAGTAATTTAGAATAGGGTAGGGCATTTTTTTATTTTGGGGGTCTTTGTTATTTTATTAGGGGGCTTAGAGTAGGTGTAATTAGTTTAAAATTGTTGTAATATTTTTCTGATGTTTGTAAATATTTTTTTATTTTTTTGTAACTTAGTTCTTTTTTATTTTTTGTACTTTAGTTAGTTTATTTAATTGTATTTATTTGTAGGAATTGTATTTAATTTATTTATTGATAGTGTAGTGTTAGGTTTAATTTTAGATAATTGTAGGTAGTTTATTTAATTTATTTATTGATAGTGTAGTGTTAGGTTTAATTGTAACTTAGGTTAGGATTTATTTTACAGGTAATTTTGTAATTATTTTAACTATTTTAGCTATTAAATAGTTCTTAACTATTTAATAGCTATTGTACCTGGTTAAAATAAATACAAAGTTACCTGTAAAATAAATATAAATCCTAAAATAGCTCTAATATAATTATAATTTATATTGTAGCTATATTAGGGTTTATTTTACAGGTAAGTATTTAGCTTTAAATAGGAATAATTTATTTAATAAGAGTTAATTTATTTAGTTAGATTTAAATTATATTTAACTTAGGGGGGTGTTAGGGTTAGGGTTAGACTTAGCTTTAGGGGTTAATCCATTTATTACAGTAGAGGCGAGATTCGGTCGGCAGATTAGGGGTTAATAATTGAAGTTAGGTGTCGGCGATGTTAGGGAGGGCAGATTAGGGGTACATAAGGATAAAGTAAGTAGCGGCGCTTTGCGGTCGGCAGATTAGGGGTTAATTATTGTAGGTAGCTGGCGGCGACGTTGTGGGGGGCAGGTTAGGGGTTAATACATATAATATAGGGGTCGGCGGTGTTAGGGGCAGCAGATTAGGGGTACATAAGTATAACGTAGGTGGCGGTCGGCAGATTAGGGGTTAAAAAAATTTAATCGAGTGGCGGCGATGTGGGGGGACCTCGGTTTAGGGGTACATAGGTAGTTTATGGGTGTTAGTGTACTTTAGAGCACAGTAGTTAAGAGTTTTATAAACCGGCGTTAGCCCAGAAAGCTCTTAACTCCTGACTTTTTTCTGAGGCTGGAGTTTTGTCATTAGATTTCTAACGCTCACTTTAGCCACGACTCTAAATACCGGAGATAGAAAGATCCCATTGAAAAGATAGGATACGCAATTAACGTAAGGGGATCTGCGGTATGGAAAAGTCGCGGCTGAAAAGGGAGCATTAGACCCTTGAATGACTGACTCCAAATACCAGAGGGCAGTAAAAACCAGCGTTAGGAGCCTCTAACGCTGGTTTTCACGGCTACCACCCAACTCTAAATCTAGGCCATAGACTGGTGTATAAACACAAAATTAGAGATAAGCACAAAAATCACAAAATAAAAAAACACAAAATAAAAACCAGAAAGTCCCAAACAGATATCCAAATTAAAGGCAGCACTCCGTCAGAGGGTGGTTTATTCCTGATGTAAGAAGGTCTGTAAAAGAAAGAACACAGAGGCGCCACAATGGCCTAGTACTACCAGCACAAGCACAGAAGATTGCAAAAATTAACAGGTACTCACAAACATGGAGCACCCTATGGTGCTAATGGGGCAGGCTGGAACTTTTGCAGTAGTCCAGCTAACTGTATAGCCACTGGCTCTTGTCCAAACCGAAGGATGTCCATGGGGGTCCTCTCCAACTTTTATTCTGTTGATTAACTGGAAAATTGTTGTTGATTTTTTTAATACCAGGTTTTTGTGCTCCTGCTTTCTTGGAAATCTAAAACATCCACAGGCTTCTTGAGAGTCAAGACGTCCACAATAGACACGGCTCTAATTATTGCAGGAGCCAGTGGAGGCTTCTCTATAGGATCAAAGTCTCACGTGAACCCACTGAGAAGCCCTGCGAGAAAAACCACAAAACAAAAAAACCCCAACCTTTTTGGCTTAATAAATATAATTTTTCAATAGCACCCCTATTGGAAAATTATACTTATTCAGCCCAAAAAGTTCCAGTCCAATTTTGGCAAAAAAAAAAAATTGCCGTTTTTACTTCTATCTATCGCACTGCATGTGCGATAGATAGAAGTATAGGCTTCAAGCCCATAGCACTTTTTTCTTAGTGCTTGTAGCGCCACCTCCAACCCAGCTCCTATACCTTCCTAACCGCACAGATTTAGCTGTGCGAGTGAGAGTCACATGATGCCGCAGTGAGGGAGGAGGAGCCTGGTCGGCGCAAAATGGAGTCGAAGCCAGGAAGTGAGAGGAGAGGGCAGGCTGTGGGCACATCCAAGGGTGAGTCAGATTACATATCATTCTTTCTATGGGAGATAATTGCATATGTTGTGTAATATGTGGAATTTGGTACACTGTGACGTCACAGCGCCGATTGATCTGTCAGTCCTGTTAAACTGATACTGATGTGAAACATCAATACTGAAGAGGAGAGAGAGAGAGACAGGAGGGGGGAGAGAGAGAGAGAGAGAGAGAGAGAGAGAGACAAGAGGGGAGAGAGAGAGAGAGAGAGACAAGTGGAGAGAGAGAGAGACAAGAGGAGAGAGAGAGAGAGATCTAAAAACAAATAATTAATTAGCTTTTATTAGTTTCACAAGCTCTATTTATATCATGCAGTAATTAAAATACTTGCTAGGTGGTATTTAACCCCAGTTCATGTATTGTTAACCCCATTTTAATAATCCACGAGCCGCCACTGGTAGGAGCACAAAAACCTGGTATTAAAAAAATCTACAGAAATTTTCCAGTTAATCAACAGAATAAAAGTTGGAGAGGACCCCCATGGACATCCTTCGGTTTGGACAAGAGCCGGTGGCTATACAGTTAGCTGGACTACTGCAAAAGTTTCAGCCTGCCCCATTAGCACCATAGGGTGCTCCATGTGTGAGTACCTGTTCATTTTTGCAATCTTTTGTGCTTGTGCTGGTAGTACAATGCTATTGTGGTGCCTCTGATGTTCTTTCTTTTACAAGTATAAAAATAACTTTCAATGAGATATTGTTTGCTGAGGTATAAATCTATCTATTTCTTGGATATTAACAGATGAAATGTGCTTGTTCATGGACAGTAAAGAAATGGTACAAATAAAGTTGGGGAAAACCTGAATAACCGCGTCATCGATGACTGTTAGTTAACAACAGTACGATGCTCATCGCGCCGTACTTGACGCGTGTGTTTTTGATGTTTTTTTTATAAATAAGGGGATTGTATGTGGATCCACATCAGCAATGTCTGGTGAACGTATTGACGCCGGTAAATGCACTGAGATTGACGCTTTGATAAATATGCCCCTTAAAGGGATATGAAACCCAATTTTTTTTCTTTCATGATTCAGATCAGATAGAGCTTGCAATGTTAAGCAACTTTCTAATTTACTTCTATTATCATTTTTCTTTGTTCTCTTTGTATCTTTTGTTGAAAAGCAGGGATGTATGCTTAGGAGCTTGTCCATTTCTGGCACACTATATGGCAGCAGTTTTGCAAGAATCTTATATATTTGCAAGAGCACTAGATTACAGCACTATTTCCTGTAGTACTCCAGATACCTACCAAGGTATCTCTTCAACGAATCCTAAACCTGCTACCTTTCAACTAAGGATAATGACCCCTTACTAAGGGTTTCCTAGTTTGTTTAAAACAGAAACTAAAACACAAAGTAGCAGTAATACCACAAGAAAATTAGAAAACAATATACAGTATAGTTGTTACAGCTGCTAACTAGTCTTTTAAGAAAGAGAAAGAAACAAAAACTTAAATGGAGTTAATAGCAACAGAAACAAAAGACAGCGCTCAAACAATATTGTTTAAAAAAAAAATCAGAATATATTTATTAAAACATGTAATATATAAAAACAATGTTATAGTGTGATAAAATATAAAAACAAGGATACTTGCATAAAATTGAAGATCTACAAATGTAGTTTGTCCACTATCTAAAGTCTGGCAAGACTGAATGACATACGAAAACGCGTTTCGTGGTCCCACCCCTTCATCAGGTCAATGTTTAAAACAGGAGAGCAAATCTCTTCAAGAGGTAATTGTAAAAGAGAAGGCTCAATTGACAAAATAATAAACAAAAATATCTCACTAACCAATTTAAATCTGAAATATCTACTTTGTCATAGATGGTCAATCTACGAGCACAAGAAATGCCTCAAGTGCAGCCAATTCACAACATATCGTAGCAAGATTAACAATTAAATATGCACTATATGAAAAGTGCATTATTGATTGTGAACTTTTTGTTTATTTTATTAATTGCAAATACTGCAATTGAACTTTCTCTTTTAATTACTTTTTGATTTTTTTTTTGAAAAATAAATAGTTGTGAGGTGATTTTGGAGAGACTGCTGGAGGCTGTAGTGTTCCTCAACTCAAATTTTTTTTATTTTTTTTACCCGTTTCTGTATTTCAGTAAAATATTTTCTATTTGCCAATATTTTATTCTTTCCAATAGCATCATAGCTCTATTTTTAATCTTTTTATGTGTCTAAAACCCCTTGTGTGCCTCTAAGATGTTGGACATTGGCCAGCTCGAGGACATGTAACCTGATAGCACAGAAGAATCTTGTATATTTTTAGAAGTAACGAATCAAATTGCTCTACAAATTAAAAATGGACATGCAGCTTCCAATCAGTTATGTCCAGGATGGATGAGGTTTCTCACGCAAACTACAATGAGGCAGTATGATAGGGAGAGATGCAAATCGTATTCAACCCACAAATGTGTGATTAAAATAGATAATGTTATAGTTTCTAATAGGCTTGGGCATTTGGTTGCTTTGTTAGCATCTAAATGCAAAAGAAAGCAGCCGCCCGTGGTGTTCAGCTCTTTTTTGGAGCCAGATTCCTTCTTGTGAAATGCAACACACTAAGATCTGTGGATATCCAGATATTATTGTGTTGCACGTAAACCAGAAGGAACCTTGAGGATATTTGTGAGAACCTAAGAAGCCAAAGTACTTATCATTTCATATATTTAGGACCAGTAGTACTGCAATAGAGGACAGACCTATGAAATATTTATTATATTAGCTCTTTCTCCATATCTCCTAGTACATAATGGTGGATGGAAACATGTTATGGAGTTTGTTAGGGGTATGGAAACCATGAATTAAGACCATAATCATGTTCTATACGGTAGATACACAACAAAAATATATGGATTCTGTCATCTAAGGTAAATTAGGAACCAAGTCCCTTTGGATCTGACATATTCATTTGTCCAGTAAAATAAAAGTTAAAATTGAATTATTTAACAGAGAATTATATTTTCACAAAATAATTCTACATTCATTATTTATTTTTGGAAAAAGGGACATTTAACACTAAATTAAAGGAATATAATGTTCACCATTTAAATGTGCATGGGTGTTTTTAAATTTTAAATATATGCACTTTTGCAATATACTTCCTTTAGCAAAAATGCTTCTAGTAAAAAATATTACAGTTTCTCTGCAGAATACTCACAAATCTCGTGAAGCACCACCCCTTTTAGGGAGTCAGCAGTGGCTTGTATGACATTAATTAAAAGTAAATTGGAAATATGTTTAAAATTGCATGCCCTATCTGATTCATGAACGATTCCTTTTGACTAGACTGTCCCTTTAATGAACATAACAGTCAAAATTATTAAGGTTTCACCCTTCAAATAAAGAGATGTGGATTTAACTTGGGGACTGCAACTGATGAATTTCAGCTGTTCTCAGCCTTACTCATAGACTCTATGATAGAGTCTATGAGTACGGCTGTGAGCAGCTCACACGTGTAAGACTGAATCAGCCACTACTTCTGATTATTTTGCGATAGTTGACTGCTGCTGTTTTTATGAAGAAATAAATAAAGGAAATTTGCTTTTACTAGATTTCTTATGCTGGTAAAGTTCTTTGTCTTTGGATTATTGTCACCAGCACACCAGCATTTATCCAATACTTCATATCCTTAATATGGCCGCTTTGCGTGCCGTAATGTAATCATGTGATCATGATGTCATACCTAAGACTGGGAGTAAGGGAGTGCAGCCAGAACACGGCAAAGCTCATTGAAAGACAAGTGAGATGGAAATCACAGGAACATAGTGTACACAGGAGTGGATACTAAAGGAAGGTGAACACCCTCATATAATTGTATCATTTGAGATCCATGTGTGTATTTGAGATCTATGTATGTATGGACATTAACAAGAGGTGAGTGCCCTCATTATTGAATTCAATGGAAGCGGCTGTGTAAGTGTGGCATCGCCTCTGGTCATTTTGAGTCTGGATATAGTGGATTATTATATATTTTTATTGAGACACTTTAAGTATGCACATTGGCTCTCCAAATTGTGCCCTGATTATCTGTTTACTAGCCTCTAGTAGGTCTAGAAGGTGGTGTTTTTCTCTTTTATTAATGTCACACATACAAATAAGTATTCCCCTTGCATAATGAACACAAAAAAAGGATTACACAAATAGATCTTTCCTGTAACCCTAAGAGCTTGTGAATGGGCTATTGTATCAGTCAGTATTGGGTGGCCTCCCAGTTTCTATGTCAAAAAGAGGTACTTACACATAAAAAGTCATTTTCGGGAGCTTTTCTATTGAAATCTCATGATATAGCATTGTGATCACTCGAGAAACTCGACAACCAATTGAGTTGGAGCCTTTTTTGGGAGCAAATTCCCGATAGCTTTTTAATCAAGGTCTAAATTTTGATAACAGAAGTAAATTGGAGTATTTTTTAACCTACTTGCTCTATCTGAACCATGTAAGTTTAATTTTTACTCTCCTGTCCATTTAACACTCCCCCTAAAGCCCACTACTTGCAATGTGGGGGATAGCTTCAGAAAGGCTCCCCTAGGCAAACTTTCTCCCAAGAACAATCCATTGCAATCCCTAATATTAAACGGACATAAATGATAACTCCAGAATACTGCCATGCAATTAATAGAAAACTGTTTTAGCCTTTGTTTCTCTTTTTTTTTTTTTAAAACAGTCCACACCAAATATACACACAGACAGTACTCAAAGGGGGCTGATTGGCTAAGCTCCATACACTGCGCACAGAGCATATCTGCCAATCAACATCATCACATGCAAATAGAACAAATTAAAAAAAGGATAATGCAGTTTTTATGTACTTTGCCTCAGCTTACTATTGACAATAATGCCTTTTTTACTTGCTGAAGTATTCAGAGAAAGGTGAATGTTTATATATAAAAAAAATTAAAGTGATGATATAGCGGCCGAATTATCAAGCTCCGAATGGAGCTTGATGCCCCCTGTTTGCGCGGGAGCCTTCAGAGTCGTCGGAAACAGCAGTTATGAAGTAGCGGTCTAAAGACAGCTGCTCCATAACTTGTCTGCCTGCTCTGAGGCTGCGGACATCAATCCACCCGATCCTATACGATCAAACTGATTGACACCCCCTGCTAGTGGCAAATTGGCCGCGAATCTGCAGGAGGAGGTATTGCACCAGCAGTTCACCAGAACTGTTTGTGCAATGATAAATGCCGACAGCGTATGCTGTCTGCATTTATCGATGTGCGGTGGACATGATACGCTACATCGTGTCATGTCAGCTCGCACTTTCATAAATCAGCCCCATAGTCTCCAAAACTAGCTAGCAGATAGGAACTGGGGTTTTGGTAATTAAAAAAAATGAAACCTAACAAGGAATGTTTAAAATACTCAGGTTTTCATTTTTTTGGATAGTGTTAATAAAGGCTATTGCTAAACTGAAACCAGTTTTTATTTAGCACACACCTTGTAAATACAGCTAATGTCTCTCTTTAAATGGGGTCATAATTAGTGGACATCCTGAATAGCTTTGTTGAATATATAACACTAAATATTTATTTTGCAAATTAGCACTCAATTTAAGTAACTTACGGCTAGATTTAGAGTTTTGTCGGTAACGACCCGCGTAGCTAACGCTGGCTTTTTTCTGGCCGCACCTTTAAAATAACTCTGGTATTGAGAGTCCATAGAATGTCAGCGTTAGGCTCCAAAAAAGGAGCGTAGAGCATATTTAACGCAACTGCAACTCTCGATACCAGAGTTGCTTACGGACGCGGCCAGCCTCAAAAACGTGCTCGTGCACGATTCCCCCATAGGAAACAATGGGGCTGTTTGAGCTGAAAAAAAACCTAACACCTGCAAAAAAGCCGCGTTCAGCTCCTAACGCAGCCCCATTGTTTGCTATGGGGAAACACTTCCTACGTCTGCACCTAACACTCTAACATGTACCCCGAGTCTAAACACCCCTAACCTTACACTTATTAACCCCTATTCTGCCGCCCCCGCTATCGCTGACCCCTGTATATTATTTTAACCCCTAATCTGCCGCTCCGTTAACCGCCGCTACTTACATTATCCCTATGTACCCCTAATCTGCTGCCCCTAACACTGCCGACCCCTATATTATATTTATTAACCCCTAATCTGCCCCCCACAACGTCGCCTACACTTATTAACCCCTAATCTGCCGACCGGACCGCACCGCTATTATAATAAAGTTATTAACCCCTAATCCGCCTCACTAACCCTATAATAAATAGTATTAACCCCTAATCTGCCCTCCCTAACATCGCCAACACCTAACTTCAAACATTAACCCCTAATCTGCCGACTGGAGCTCACCGTTATTCTAATAAATGTATTAACCCCTAAAGCTAAGTCTAACCATAACCCTAACACCCCCCTAAATTAAATATAATTTAAATCTAACAAAATTAATTAACTCTTCTTAAATAAATTATTCCTATTTAAAGCTAAATACTTACCTGTAAAATAAATCATAATATAGCTACAATATAAATTATAATGATATTATAGCTATTTTAGGATTTATATTTATTTTACAGGTAACTTTGTATTTATTTTAACCAGGTACAAGTTAAAATAATTACAAAATTACCTGTAAAATAAATCCTAACCTAAGTTACAATTAAACCTAACACTACACTATCAATACATTAATTAAATACAATATCTACAAATAAATACAATGAAATAAACTAACTAAAGTACAAAAAATAAAAAAGAACTAAGTTACAAAAAATAAAAAAATATTTACAAACATTAGAAATATATTACAACAATTTTAAACTAATTACACCTACTCTAAGCCCCCTAATAAAATAACAAAGCCTCCCAAAATAAAAAAAATGCCCTACCCTATTCTAAATTACTAAAGTTCAAAGCTCTTTTACCTTACCAGCCCTTAACAGGGTCCTTTGCGGGGCATGCCCCAAGAAGTTCAGCTCTTTTGCCTGTAAAAAAAAACATACAATACCCCCCCCAACATTACAACCCACCACCCACATACCCCTAATGTAACCCAAACCCCCCTTAAATAAACCTAACACTAAGCCCCTGAAGATCTCCCTACCTTGAGTCGTCTTCACCCAGCCGAGCCAAATTCTTCATCCAAGCGGAGCAAGAAGAGGTCCTCCATCCGGTAGAAGTCTTCATCCAAGCGGGGCAGAAGAGGTCTTCCATCCGATTGAAGTCTTCATCCAAGCGGGATCTTCTATCGTCATCCATCCGGAGCGGCAGCATCCTGAAGACCTCCGACGCGGAACATCCAACCTGGCCGACAACTGAACGACGAATGACGGTTCCTTTAAATGACGTCATCCAATGGCGTCCCTCGAATTCCGATTGGCTGATAGGATTCTATAAGCCAATCGGAATTAAGGTAGGAATATTCTGATTGGCTGATGGAATCAGCCAATCAGAATCAAGTTCAATCCGATTGGCTGATCCAATCAGCCAATCAGATTGAGCTCGCATTCTATTGGCTGTTCCGATCAGCCAATAGAATGCGAGCTCAATCTGATTGGCTGATTGGATCAGCCAATCGGATTGAACTTGATTCTGATTGGCTGATTCCATCAGCCAATCAGAATATTCCTACCTTAATTCCGATTGGCTGATAGGATTCTATCAGCCAATCGGAATTCGAGGGACGCCATCTTGGATGACTTCATTTAAAGGAACCGTCATTCGTCGTCTAGTCGTCGGAGAAGAAGGATGGATCCGCGATGGAGGTCTTCAAGATGGAGCCGGTCCTCATCGGATGAAGATAGAAGATGCCGCTTTGAAGAAGATGGTTGCCGGTCCGGATCTACTCTTCTTCCCGGATAGGATGAAGACTTTGGACCCTCTTCTGGACTTCTTCAGCCGTCGGATGATGGATGTCTAGACCCCGCTTGGGCTTGGATGAAGATTTTGGAGCCAGGACGGATCGGTGATACCTGGTTAGGTGAAGATAAGGTAGGAAGATCTTCAGGGGCTTAGTGTTAGGTTTATTTAAGGGGGGTTTGGGTTAGATTAGGGGTATGTGGGTGGTGGGTTGTAATGTTGGGGGGGGGTATTGTATGTTTTTTTTTACAGGCAAAAGAGCTGAACTTCTTGGGGCATGCCCCGCAAAATGGCCCTGTTCAGGGCTGGTAAGGTAAAAGAGCTTTGAACTTTAGTAATTTAGAATAGGGTAGGGCATTTTTTTATTTTGGGGGGCTTTGTTATTTTATTAGGGGGCTTAGAGTAGGTGTAATTAGTTTAAAATTGTTGTAATATTTTTCTAATGTTTGTAAATATTTTTTTATTTTTTGTAACTTAGTTCTTTTTTATTTTTTGTACTTTAGTTAGTTTATTTCATTGTATTTATTTGTAGGAATTGTATTTAATTAATGTATTGATAGTGTAGTGTTAGGTTTAATTGTAGGTAATTGTAGGTATTTTATTTAATTAATTTATTGATAGTCTAGTGTTAGGTTTAATTGTAACTTAGGTAAGGATTTATTTTACAGGTAAATTTGTAATTATTTTAACTATTTTAGCTATTAAATAGTTCTTAACTATTTAATAGCTATTGTACCTGGTTAAAATAAATACAAAGTTACCTGTAAAATAAATATAAATCCTAAAATAGCTATAATATCATTATAATTTATATTGTAGCTATATTAGGATTTATTTTACAGGTAAGTATTTTGCTTTAAATAGGAATAATTTATTTAAGAAAAGTTAATTAATTTCGTTAGATTAAAATTATATTTAATTTAGGGGAGTGTTAATGTTAGGGTTAGACTTAGCTTTAGGGGTTAATACATTTATTAGAATAGCGGTCAGCTCCAGTTGGCAGATTAGGGGTTAATAATTGAATTTAGGTGTCGGCGATGTTAGGGAGGGCAGATTAGGGGTTAATACTATTTATTATAGGGTTAGTGAGGCGGATTAGGGGTTGATAACTTTATTATAGTAGCGCTCAGGTCCGCTCGGCAGATTAGGGGTTAATAAGTGTAGGCAGGTGGAGGCGACGTTGAGGGGGGCAGATTAGGGGTTAATAAATATAATATAGGGGTCGGCGGTGTTAGGGGCAGCAGATTAGGGGTACATAGCTATAATGTAGGTGGCGGCTCTTTGCGGTCGGAAGATTAGGGGTTAATTATTGTAGGTAGCTGGCTGCAACGTTGTGGGGGGCAGGTTAGGGGTTAATAAATATAGGGGTCGGCGGTGTTAGGGGCAGCAGATTACGGGTACATAAGGATAACGTAGGTGGCGGTCGGCAGATTAGGGGTTAAAAAAAAATAATCGAGTGGCGGCGATGTGGGGGGGCCTCGGTTTAGGGGTACATAGGTAGTTTATGGGTGTTAGTGTACTTTAGAGCACAGTAGTTAAGAGCTTTATGAACCGGCGTTAGCCCAGAAAGCTCTTAACTCCTGGCTTTTCTCTGCGGCTGGAGTTTTGTCGTTAGATTTCTAACGCTCACTTCAGACCCGACTCTAAATACCGGAGTTAGAAAGATCCCATTGAAAAGATAGGATACGCAAATGACGTAAGGGGATCTGCGGTATGGAAAAGTCGCGGCTGAAAAGTGAGCGTTAGACCCTTTTTTGACTGACTCCAAATACCGGAGGTAGCCTAAAACCAGCGTTAGGAGCCTCTAACGCTGGTTTTCACGGCTACCGCCAAACTCCAAATCTAGGCCATAGAATGACATTGGAGTAAGCTAAACACAATAAGGATATTACAAAATAAAAATTACATATTTCAGCAAATAAAGATACAAGGTTGTAGGTTGAGATTTTTTCATATATTGTCATTAAATTCAAAGATGACTTATTATATCCTTAATAATGTGGAATTTTTATTCCAAGTTTTACACAGTGTTCAAAATAAGTGCTGAGTAAAAATACTAAAATAGATTAATGGAAATATAAGTCAGAAAAAAAACTGCCACTATGACCCAAATTTATGAAGATCTGTGTGGACAAGGTTCTCATTGGGATTTTTATTTTTTTAAAAAAAAAAAAAGGATCAGGCTCCCCAGAAACAGGAGTTAAGAAGCAGCGTCTTATTATAGTGGTGGCGATATCTGGAGCGGCATATTAGTGGTTAATAGATTTATTTCAGTGTCGGCGATGTCGGGGGCGGCAGATTAGGGGTTAATAACTTTATTTCAGTGTCGGCGATGTCGGGGGCGTCAGATTAGGGGTGTTTAGACGTGGGGTTTATGTCAGGGTGTAAGGTTTAAACGTAACTTTTTTTCCCCATAGTAAGTTTTTTTTCTATCCCTCTCTCCTCATTGATGTCTCTGGGGAAAGCGTGCACTAGCACGTCAAATCAGCGCTTGTATTTTGTGCGGTATGGAGCTTAACACAACCATATCGCACACACAAGGCGGCTTTACAGAAACCCATGATGGCAGCGCTATGGAGAGTGAAATGAAGCAACTTTTCTTGCGTTCGTTTCGCACCCTCTATAGCGCAAAACTTGTAATCTAGGTGATAGTTAGTAGTGCTTTGTAGGAGCTGGTGCATATGAAAGAACTGGGCCCAATTTATTAATTTCATAATAAAAATAAACTGATTTTTTTTATTTTTAAATTACATGCTCATTCTGGAAACCAGATTTCCTTATATTATTATTTTCTTTTAAGGGTTATTTGTGGTGTAGTTGTAGAATAGGGTTTTTTAATTTATTTGGGGTTGTTTTTTTATTTTGGGGTATTAGAATAGTCTTCAATTTTTTATTATTATTATTTTTTATTTTTTTAAAGTTTCAAAAGGTTTTATTCAAGAAAATAAAGAGTGAGGTACATATGTAACATTATACAAACTTATAATAAGATAAGGACACACAGGTCCGGAAATATGATTAACACAAACTATGGCCTCTAGTTATCAACGTCTGTCGGACCTGATCCGACAGTGAGGATCAGGTCCGACAGACCTTGCTGAATACGGCGAGCAATACGCTCGCCGTATTCAGCATTGCACCAGCAGTTCACAAGAGCTGCTGGTGCAATGCCGTCCCCTGCAGACTCGCAGCCAATCGGCCGCCAGCAGGGAGGTGTCAATCAACCCGATCGTACTCGATCGGGGTGATTTCCGGCAATGTCTGTCCGTCTGCTCAGAGCAGGCGGACAGGTTATGGAGCAGTGGTCTTTGTGACCGCTGCTTCATAACTGCTGTTTCTGGCGAGTCTGCAGGCTCGCCAGAAACACGGGGCATCAAGCTCGATTCGGAGCTTGATACATATGCCCCATTGACTCTTTTGAGAGTAATACGCACATATAAAATTATATTTCTTAAGAAACAATTTAGGCTAGACAGGTGGGAACTTCTGTCATAATATAGTCAGGAGAGAGTAGATTAAGGGTAATGTTAGGGGAAGAGTTTGTGGAGGGGAGGCAGATATGGGTAGGGAGCCAAAGCACTTATGGCATATGGGTGTGTGTATGTAAGTCCTGTAATGCTCGTCGGGTCCAGCTAATCAGTTGTCATCTTTTATTATTTTTGGTAATTACTTTTTTTTTTTTGTAATGTTAGTTTTTTATTTTAGTAATGGTAGTTTTTTTTATTTTATTTTTGGTAGGGTTTTATTATTGGTAGGGTTTTTTATTTTAACAGTTAGGTTTTTTTTTTGGTAATGTTGGGATTTTTTATTTTAAAAGGTAACAGCAGTTGGTTTTTTTAAATTTCACAGGTAAGTTTGTATTTTTTAAGGTAGTTAAGTTGTTTTCTTGTTAAGGTAGGGGTAGTTTATTTTGGGTTAAGTTAGGGGGCGTTGGGTTAGGGGCTTTAGATGTTAGTGTTTTACTTTGTGGTGGTGGGTTGGAGATTTAGGGGTTAATAGTGTAGATGTTTAGTTTGCGATGTGGGGGCTGGCTGTTTAGGGGTTAATAGTGTAGAAGCTTATTTTGCGGGGGGGGTGTGTGGGGGTTTAGGGGTTAATAGTGTAAAACGGTAGTTTGCGATGTGGGGTTGCGGTTTAGGGGTTCATATTGTAGTTTACTGCAACTGTTTCATCCAGATAAACTCTTTACTCAATCTTTCAGGTTGAGTGGTAAATGCGATTGCGTTTGAGACATAGAAAATATGGGGAGTGTAAATTATCGCAAATTTGCGCAAATGAATTTGCGGTAATTGAAACAGTGTGCCACTTTTAATATGGATTTGAACATAAAGAACACCACAATCCATCGATCGTGTTTACGCTCCTAGCACTAACAGTAGCGCTCCACTTGAAATCTAGCCCTTAATTTCCATTCTAATGCATAATTAATATTTTTAAATTTGCTTCTGAGTTTTGGATAGCAACATAACCATAAAGGGATTAATTGGTTGTATAATACTTGTTTTTTATTACCATTGATGCTCAGGTCATTTTACTACACACTGCTTAGAGGGACAGTAAATTCAAAATGTAACTTTCAAAATTCAGATAAAATCTGTAATTTTAAATGACTTTTTAGTTTACATCTATTATCTAATTTGCTTATTTCTCTTCATACCCTTTGATGAAAATGATACCTAGGTACGCTTAGGAGCAGCAATGCACTACTGGTAGCTAGCTGCTAATTGGTGACTTCACATATAATTCATAAACTCACCCAATGTGTTCAGGTAGCTCAACTTTTTTACCATCATTGGACTCCATGTACGAAGCAGCGAAAGCTGCTCCGGAGCCTTTGCGGGGCAGGTTCGCATATGCGAGCCTGCTTCCCGCAATGTAAGAAGCAGCGGTCATTAGAACGCTGCTTCTTACACCCTACGCCACCTCTGAGAGCTCGCTCGCTCTCGGTGATTGACAGCCCCTTCAGTCACGTGATTCATCACGCGAATGAAGGGGCGGGCATTACACACTCCGATGAGTGTGTAATGATACATATGGGCAAGCGGATCAACAGATCCACTGCCCGTGTGTAGCGAAGGCGGACGGACAGCTTTGCGAGTTGAGAAGCTGTCCGCCCGCCGCTTAGTACCTGGAGCCGATTGTCAGTCCCCCAATTTCCCCCCCAAAAAAATAAATTCTAGAACCATCACTGAGTAGCAAATTCATAAGTTGTTTTGATGAAATACATTAGATCTTACCCCAAAATAGAGTTTATAGAAAAGAAGGGGATTACTACAGAATAGCACAGACAAGACTATAATTGCTACTAAACTATGGATAAACAGTGTTTCACACAAAAGTCTTGACTCATGCTTATGCCCTGAGTGACTGCGAATCCTGTAATTGCTACTGGTTTTAAGATGTTTTAATTGTATAATAAATTGTTCCTTTTGAAGAGTTCCAGCACATCTGTTTGGCATTTTATGCAAATGTGCTTATACCCAGAGCTGTTGAGGCTCCACTAAATGTGAATATCCTTTTTCTCAGCTGCTTTTTGATGAGAATTAAAACAATATTACGCTACAGAAAGATGTTCTCGGTTTTCCCTTTGAGGAAAATCAATGGTTGTTTGTAGACATGTGACATTTCTCTGGTGAACATTCTAAACATTATAAGCAGGGCTTGAAATGTACACTGGTCTACTAGTCCCGACAAGTAAAATCAATTTCCCATCTTTAACATTGAGTGGACTAGTAACTTCTTCCATATGGGTTAGAAACTATTAGCCTCTAACTAGTATATTATAGCGATATTTTTCAACCCCTGAATATAACTATTGGTGCCATTATTATATATCATTGATTTGTATTAGATGTGTCATATTTATAGCTATATAGTGCACATTTGTTTCACACTTTTTCATTGCATCACATCCTCACTATGTTTTGATGTTTTTTTTATTTTTTTTATAAACTATACTATCACATAATACTACAGCCAGAATTAGGCCATATTTACAATGAATTATCATCAACCGTAAAGCATCAATGTTTCCCATTTAATGGTTAACACCCTCTGCAGTTTACACATATGATTTTCTTGATTTTCTCTTTGTAAACCTTCTCCACGGTTTACCATTTGAATTTCCACTTGAAATTAAGGAGAAGTGCTAAACGATAATTAACAACACGTTTACACAATACAAACTATCATTTTACCCCTGACAAACATTACCCAAAACTTATGGCTCATAAAAGAAGACACTACAGCACAAAAAGCAGTCAAAGTGGTGTTGTATATCCAAAACCGAATCCCTTTATACAGTGCCTAAGATAAATATCCTCTGCATATGTGATAAATAGTAATGCACAAATGTGTAAGCAAAGCAAATTTAAAACAAAATAACCAGCTATATATCACAATTAAAAATACAGGATATGAGTAGTAAAAATGTCAGCACAAGATATGAGCCCCAAAATGTCTTGTGTATCTATCCAGCATCAGTGAATATCTGCAGACAGAGATAGTAGAAATATATGGTGTAGTATGTTTTGATTTCACCAAGTGTATTAGACTAAATTGGAATTGCGTTTCCCAGAGCAAACTTTTCGCTCAATTGTTATGCAGTTAATATGATTAAAGGACTCATATGTTGCCACTCCCCATAGTTGTAACTGATTTTCAGAACTGCAAGTATGGCCAAGACAGTTATTGTTACATACTATACATTGTATAGTAAAAACAACAAAATAAAAATATATATAAATCTACTTCCAAGAGTCACCTGGGCGTTTAATGGATGATATTATGGAGATGCAGGAACTTCTGTATGTTGTCATCTGCACCATGGCTTTGACATGAGATTGTGTAGCCATCTAATGTTAGACTCACAGTCCCGTAAGGTAGCCTCGCCCACTCTAGTGACTATAGTGGAGCTGACAAATACGTGTTTTGCTTCACCAGCTTTTTCAAGGATAAAGTTATTACACCCAGTCATTCCTTTTATTTACTTTTTTCTCTATCTTGATTGGTTGATCTCCATTTTAGGACTGACCCATAATTGTAAAGGTGTTATTTTTTTTAAATAAATGTTCTATGGATCCCAAGTTCCATTATTTAAAAAAAAATGGATATATAAAAAAAGGAATATCCTTGACATTTCATTTTAAAATATATCATATGATTTCTAAAACAAACTAAATAAACAATTATTAATTAAAAGACATGGGGATTAGTGAATCCATCTGAAAGATCAACTGCATCTCCAATTGTCCTAATTTCACATGTATGTTACCTCCTCTCCAATATGGAGTTAGTGTCTTTTTTTTTTTTTTTTTTTTTTTTTTTATTTCCTTTTTATTAATTTTCAGATACACAAACAGCTTAGACACAATGCTTATGACATTTTGTAATGGAATGATCATTACAGTTATACAAAGCAAACATAATAACTAGGTGCAACAATTATAGCCATGCGTTTAAACCTAATCATATCCTTCTTGGAATCATAAACCCAAAACACATGCCTTGAATACACAAAAGCAAAACCATTACCGATCTTAGGCAACATTTAAACTCAGGATATAATATATCGATTGATAACTAAAGAAAAGGCTCAATAGCATGGGCGAGAAATGAGGAAAAAAAGAAAAAAGAAAGATGTGTCACACCTAGGACGAATACTAAAAAGAGCATTCCCCCAAATAAGGAGATAGCCTCCCCATTAACCTATCTTGGTGTCTGCGTTGGATATTACCTATGTTGAAATACATTCCTACATCAGAAGATGGATCATATTGCCCGCACTCATACCAACCACTCGTATACACTCATACCACACAAATCATACTAACATACTCAAACCAACCAGGAAAAAAAAAAAAAAAAAGGGAGCCCCTTTCCCTGTTCCTATTCCTCCTCTCTCCCCCTATCATCCTCATAGCATTATCAGTGCCACTAGACCATCCTCTGGGGAAGCGGCCTGTGAGAATATTTTGAAGAACAAAAATAGAATTACTCATCGGACTGACCAATTGAATTTGAATATTATTCGGGAGGGATTTAATTACTCCCTCCCATTTATCAAAAAAAGCTGTATCTGCTCACTATTTAAATTTTGTATATTATACTGTTCCATTGTTATTTGCAGAATAGTTGCTTTCTTAAATTCTGTAAATTTTGGTGCATGTGCCGCTTTCAAAATAATATTATGGGCTAGTATCAATAATGTATTGATAAGTTTATAATCCTTACCTCCCATCGCATATATAACTAAGAACACGATATCTTGCAGGCCTATATTTATTCTAGAGTCTACTACCCGCTTAATCCAGTAGCATATCTTCTTCCAGAATTGTATGATCTTAGGGCAAAGCCACAGGCAATGCAGTAAATCTGCACTCTCTTTACTACATCTCGTACACAAATAGACTTTTTTATACCAAGCCGACATTTTACCCGGGATGATATATACATTATATAGTAATTTTAGATGTGATTCACGCCATGATGTGGGAACCCAAGTATCATTAATTATTTGGAGACTTTCCTGTATGTCTACAATATCTATCTCCGGGAAATATCTTGACCATATCAACTGTATATATTTAATTTGTCTAATTTTAATATTAGTATTCAGGATATCATAAAAGGTAGATATTGAGAGTCTTCCTGCTTGGTATATTTTTATTCCGACTGCTAGTGGACTCGAGTTCCAATTAAATTTAAAATCTTTTTGGATATGAGTTAAATAGTGTTGGGTCTGGAGATAAGTAAAAAAATCCTTGTTCTGTATTCCATACTTACAACTAATAGAATTGAATGAATCAGTTAGATCGGGTGCTAACAGCAGCTGTTTGACATATTTTAAGCCTCTCTCCCGCCAACCCTGGAAAACTTGAGTATCATACCCAGGTTGAAATTCAGGATTTCCCTGAATTGTTAAAAATTCGATCACATATGGACTGACCTGTATTTCAGAGCAATATTTTTGCCATACTCTGATAATATTCTTAATCGTTATTAAATTATCAACATTACAGGGCAATTTCCTAATTGGGCAATGTAGTATAGACTTCAGGTCAAATGGAGCGATAATACTGGATTCACACTGATATAAAGTGACATATTCTTTTTTGGTGATCCAGTCAATAGCATATTTAAGTAATGTGACCCAATTCTAATATTTTATGTTGGGAAATGATAACCCTGCTGCCGTGTTGACATTCATTAACCTGGTTAGCGCAACCCGTGGTTTCCCCCCTTTCCATATAAACTTAGAACACATTTGATTGAATTTCGAAATGTCACTATTTTTAAGCAATACAGGAATATTCTGTAATAAATACAGTAATTTAGGGAATAGTATTGTCTTAATTAGCATTATACGAGGTATAAGTGAAATCGGAAGATTAATCCAATTGTCTAGATGTTTCTGGATTTCCTTCAGACAGATTGGAAAATTCAGATCATACCATTCTGATGGATTATTACTTAAAACTATACCAAGGTAATTTATATAGTTAGCTTCTTTAAAGGGGTGTTTCACATTACCTTTTACTGGTTTCCTTATAATAGCTCGGATTTACTCGAGTTAACTTTATAACCTGACACTGAGCCAAAAAGATGCATAATTTTTAACAGTTTTGGTAAATTAGCTTCCAAATTATTTAAAAAGACCAGCAAATCATCTGCATATAGTGAGAGAGTAAACTTATGCCCCTGAATAGAAATACCATCTAGTTGATCACGTAGCATAATAGCCAATGGTTGAAATATTAAATAAAAGGGGGGATAGGGGACAGCCTTGCCTTGTGCCTCTATGAAGAGAGAAAAAATCTGTGGATGCGTTGTTTATAATAATAGAGGAAACTGGGTTACTATATATTAACTGAATAAAATTACTAAAATGACCATTGAACCCAAATTTTTCCATCGTCATGAACAAGTGACTCCAACTAATATAGTCGAGTTAGTGTCTTAATCCCTAAAAACTTTACTCCCAAGGGAACTCTATTATGCAATTTGTCAAAAGGGAACTCTATTATGCAATTTATCAAAATATAGTGACAAGTTATGTTTGGGGAACATTGTATACATGGTCACCCTTTCTAGTTTTCAGGGGACATGAAGTAAGTCCTACGTATAGGAGTTTACAGGGTCATTGTAAAACATAAATTACATTTCTAATATGACTGGTAATAAGTTACTTTTATCATATGATTTATTGTGCAATGTGGATGTAAATTTCTTTATACACCATTCATTTCTTACAAAGGTATTACATGCTATACAAATTCACATCTGAAAAAGCCTACTTCCTTTCTTCTTAATCAATCTTCTTGTAATTCTATATCTCTAATGTAACTCAACCTGTTTGTGTCTTAAATTAGAGGTTCTCTGCATGTGTAAAATGAATGCTATTTGTATACAGGCATGATAAGTATACTGGGCACATATGCCCAATGGTTATATTTGTTATTTTTTTTTTATATTTATAATTATTTCCATTACTGTTTTAAAAAATACTCTTCCCAAAAATACTCTTCTCATTTTGGAAAGGTATTGGAAATCATTTTCACCTAGAAGAAAAGTGGCCACAAACATTACCATCTTCTTAATTGAGCTGTTCAATGTTCTCACACTGTAAATCATGAAACTGCTAAGTGATAAGGTTTAAATTATAATCCAAAGTTGCAGAACTCACTTTACAGAGTGATTTTTAAAAACTTACTGTAAGGACTGCAACTTCAAAACCTCACTGTACAGACCACAATTTCCAAACCTCACTTACACTGTACAGAACAGTATTTCTCTGATGCATTTGTATAACTGTAAGATTATGGTTAAACAAACAGGACTGGATGGCAAATACTTCATTCCCACTCACAACAACATGATTGCCTATTGAAACCCATTCCTAAAGACGAGAATACTGTACGTTACAATCCAGAAAATACGAGTATGAAATTAAAAGAAAGGTTGTAATAATGGGTTTGCTTAACACTATTTCTCGATGTTGCAGTACCGTTTCTGATTTCTTGGGGTTTCTATAGTTCACTTTTACTAAATGGGATATATTGTAGATATATATATAAATTACATATACATATGTAAGTATTAATCCTGCCCACTACCTACAAACTATACAAAAGCAACTACATCTTGCATAGTCAAAACTTAGGAAAAAGGCCAATTTGTGCTTAACCCTGGACAGTTTATGTAATGCTAAGCTGTTGTTCATTCCAGAGAGAATTTCTTCTCTTTCTGTATGCATTTGTAATATGACCCTAGGAAAGTCTCCTAAAATGTGGGGGGAGTCCAGGCATGGACTCCTTGCCCAATGTGCTTAGAGCCCTGGTTTTCAAACCTGTCCTCTGGCCTCCCCAATGGTCCAGGTTTTCCAGATTACCTTGGATGAGAGCAGGTAAAATAACTGTGTTTACTAATCAGATGATTATTTCACCTGTGCTCCAGTTCAGATGTCCACAAAGTGTGGACTCTTAGGGAGGCCCAAGGACAGGTTTGAAAACCAGTGGCTTAGAGGAATATGGCTTCTCCTCACTGATGAGATGCAAAGAAGGCTGAAACGACCATCTGGATTTGCTATGTTCCTTGTGAGAAGTATTGCCTGGTATTTAAGGACTGGACTGACCTTATTAGGCAGAATTAGACTGATATACTTCAAGAAAGTTTTTCTCTGTGAAAAGCACCATTGGGGTAAAAGAGGATGCTCACAGGTGGGAAATCGCCATATAACAAGCTACTGAGCTTTAAGCATGTAATTTATTTTAAAGGTTCCTGATAGAGCACTTCTCTTTCTTTATGTATTTATTGAATATATACATATTTTGTATAATTAAACTCCTAATATTACTACTTCATATAACCATATGCTTTTTTACCACATGGCTTTTAGTGCTACTTCCATTCTGGTATACAGGATACCCCCATAAGTTATGGGTAAAATTGTTGTAACATTCACAGGCCCCTATTTATCAAGGGCTGGCGGACTTGATCCAACACTGCGGATCAGGTCCGCCAGACCTCGCTGAATACGGCGAGCAATATGCTCGCCATATTCAGCATTGCACCAGCAGCTCACAAGAGCTGCTGGTGCAACACCGCCCCCTGCAGACTCGTGGCCAATCGGCCGCCAGCAGGGGGTGTCAATCAACCTGATCGTACTCGATCGGGTTCATTTCCGGTGATGTGTGTCCGTCTGCTCAGAGCAGGCAGACAGGTTATGGAGCAGCGGTCTTTGTGACCGCTGCTTCATAACTGGTGTTTCTGGCGAACCTGCAGGCTCGCCAGAAACGCGGGGTATCAAGCTTGATACATATGCCCCACAGACTCATCTGTATAAAAGCGTATTTTATTTAATTAAATAAAACAAAAAAAACAAACACAAAAAATAGTCACTAAAATATACTTTTGCATATTATGCAAACAATGAACCTATGGTAATACATTTCCTCACCTATTAATGTATACACATTCAAACACAATGTAGATATAAAATATTTATACACCATTAATGTTTACTCCATGTTTAAGCAGAAAAATTAACAGAACATTATAAAAATATTCTTATTAGAAACACCAATCCTTCCATTAGATCCAATACTATTTAATTTTAGAGGAAATTTTACACCTGTGTATCATTACTAAACTTAGTGCACTAGAAGTTTTAAATGTGTGAAATTCTAAGCAAGAGTGATATTTTCAAATCATTTGTTATCAGTACCAACCTGATTGTTTGATAATGTGGAGATAAAATAAGGGGCTTGAAAAACCATTGGAAGTCTTTAAAAGTTTTATTAGTGGTTATTTCTGTGGATCAGAATTTTTACATGGCTTAAAGGGACAGTCAACTCAAAAAAATGTTATTGTTTAAAAAGATAGATAATCCCTTTATTACCCATTCCCCAGTTTTGCACAGCCAACACACTTATATTAATGTACTTTTTACCTCTGTGATTACCTTGTATCTAAGCCTTTTCTGACAGCCCCCTGATCCCATGACTTTTTATTTATTATCTATTGACTTTCATTTTAGCCAATTAGTGCAGTGTCTGCCACAACCCACGGGCGTGAGCACAATGTTATCTATATGGCTCACATGAACTAACACTCTTGTGAAAAGCTAATAAATAAGCATGTAATAAGAGGCTGTCTTTAGTGGCTTAGAACCAGGCACAAAATTAGAGGTTTAAAGGTTATAAAGTACATTAATATAACAATGTTGGTTGTGCAAAGCTGGGTAATGAGTAGTAAGGGGATTATCTATCTTTTTAAACAATAACAATGTTGGTGTTGACTGTCCCTTTAATATCTCCTATTAAGTGCTTTTGAAAGCATTTACAGTTGTTTGGGCTAGCCCTGTCAAAATAAATGCCTTGGGGCCTATCTATCAAGCTCCGACTCGCCAGAAACAGCAGTTATGAAGCAGCGGTCTAAAGACCGCCTGCTCCATAAACCTGTCCGTCTGCTCTGAGCAGGCGGACAGACATCGCCGGAATCAACCCAATTGAGTACGATCGGGTTGATTGACACCTCCCTGCTGGCGGCCCATTGGGGAGCTGCTGGTGCAATTCTGAATACGGAGAGCGTATTGCTCTCCGCATTCAGCGAGGTCTTGCGGACCTGATCCACACTGTTGAATCAGGTCCGCAAGACCTTTCATAAATAGAGGCCCTTATATGATCCTAATTAAAGGCACACAAAAAAAATTAGATTGAAGCCTAAGATAATCTTTTTTTTTCTCAAGTGACATGAATGTCACCAAAATTGTTTGATAGATATTGCTTTCCATCTGCAGTTACTGAAACCTGGATTCATTGTAAATATTTAGGTGTTTTGTGGAAGAACTGGTATGACTGTGGACATGATGGAAGAGGCTAGTACCATATGGCGCACAAGCTGATGAATGTTTGAAAAGTGAAAATAGGCAGAAGAATATGATAGAAAAGAGAAACAGTTGTCTGTGGTACTGGAGAGAAAAACAGTAGCTCTTTGAATAATTGATCTAAAAATATTATTCCAAACCTCATAATCTAAAAAAAAAATACTACATACAAAAATAAAAATGCGAGAGACACAAACGAATCTTATATAGAGGGGTAAATAAGTCCAAGCTGAGGTTTTTTTTGTACTGCAGTACTTGGTCATTAATATCTAGACCACCTGTCCCATCTAAATAAACACACAGGTAAAGAACATCCCTCATTATATTAATTATTTTGTGTACTTGTGCTTAACTAAGATAAAAGAAGGTTCTCATATATTGAAACTGTACTTGTTTTAGAAAAATAGCATTCATTTAGAGATATTTATAAGTCAGGTATTATTTACGATAATCTTGTAGATAGTATATTTGTATATACCGCCCCATTAAAAAGTTTCTTCAAAATGTATCCTGTTGCACACAAGATTATTGTAGTTTCAAAGAGACATGAAACAATGTTTTTTCCTTTATGACTCAGAAAAAGCACATTATTTTACAAATGTTTTCAATTTATTCCTATTATCAAAATGTCTTTGTTTTCTTGGTATCCAAAGTTAGATTGGTCTACCACGATACCAGGAGATTTCCAGATGGGCTGCAGCAGCTGGGATTGGAAAACTACAATTTAAAGGGGTGATTAATGGATACGATTGAGTTGTAGGGTGCCTAATAACAATAATCTGGCATTTAAAAAAAATATAAACTAATATAATATAATTCTGAAAAACAAATTGGGTAAGGAGTATCCCAGTAATCCCCTTTTAGAAAAATGGGGCGTGCGCATTCTACTGACTTAACAAAAAATCTTCATAGGTCTTCATATTTTCCTGGGCTGCTTTTTCCCCCAGTCCGGCCCAGGGGGTATCCTTTGTTGTAAGGCAGGTAGGTGGGCTAAGGAGCATGCACATGTCTGGAGCACTAGATGGCAGCAGTGTTGCAAAAATTATTTTAACAATGTAATCGATTGTGCAAGCACTGCTGCCATCTAGTGCTCAAAAGTATTGTTGCAAAATTGCTCCCATATAGCTCTCCAGACACATACATGCTACCTATCTAGGTATTATCTTCAACAAAGAAAACCACAAGAACAAATTAAATTTGATAATAAAATTTAATTTGAAAGTTTTTTTGTTTGTTTAATTGTATGCTCTATTTGAATCATTAAAAAAAAATTGGCTTTCATGCCCCTTTAATATAATACAGTAAAAGAAAAATATTTGAACAAGGCAGCTGTGCATGATTTTTTTTTCCATGTGATAACATATGTTTCTTCATCCAGTAGAGAATGTTACATAAAAGAAAAAGAATTCTTAATATTTAAATATTTTACATGGATACTATGCAGGTGTTTTATATAACAAATGTAAGCAATATCTCAGTTTTCAAGATATAATTAATCATTCTCCAAAAGCTTTTTCTACATTTCAAGCAATTTCAATGCTACAACAAAAAAAAGTGCAAATGTTGCAAGCATTATCAAGCTATTCACAGAGAGAGATAAAAGACTATTTGTATTTGAATAAATAATGCTATTCATTAAAGAATAATTATGCAACCCCACCCATGTAATTATTGTAAAAAAAAAAACACAAGACAAATCTCCTTATATAGCTTGTTGGCACAGCCTAGATTTGGAAACAGAGTAAGCACATTAATGTTACAGTCTAATGGACTGCAAGCTGTTTATTAGTATCAGCTGAATTCTGTTTTGCATAGAAATGACTCTGTTTGCTATCAAGAACATATTTACATTAGTAAGACTTTGACAAAAGTTAAAAAAAATGCATTACAATGATGTAAGTAGATAAGACAATGAATTCTCTGTGAGATTGTTTTGGCAAACAAATTACAATCCTGTCCCCACAGGAATTGGATATATTTTATACCATGTATCACTATGCTTTAAATCTTGGTCCACAGCCAACAATTAATACAATTTTAAAACATTTTAAATAGATTTTTTTCCCCCCTGTTCTTTGTTAAAAAAGACATATCCTGTAAATTACATTTCCTTTCTGTAATAATACAAACACATTTTGTTCTCTATGCTGAGCTGTAATCTTCTTGATTATTGTAAGGGACTTTCCAATATAGAGCAGCTGAAAACAAGGTTTTGAATTACATGGTAATTTAGGAATGCATAAAAAACCAACCAGTAACCATAATAGAGATCTGAATAAACTTCATGGTTTTTAGAGTAAAAAGCATACAACATATGTTTCATGCTTAGCTCACATGAATATTTTTTTTAAATAACCCCTTTTTTATATTTGGTGTATATTTTACCAGAATATTTTGTAATATTGTTCCTCTGCTGTTATTTTTATAACCTTAATTTCAACATTAAAGTCTCGCGTTTGAGTTTAGTCATTAAGGGAAAGCATTGATGGATGATGATAATGTTGTGGATTTTATGACTAATCAGACGTTGGCAGCCGCAATATTTCCTTAGTAGTGAAGCTTTAATATTCCTTTTTATTAAACCTTGTAAAGAATTTTTTTTTTGCTGGCTATAAAAACAAACTACAAATTAAACATTACAACACAGTTGTTATTTGAACTGTAACAGCTTTGATCTAAATCAGGAAAAATATAAAAAAATATAAATTTAGACTTAAAAAAAAAAAAAGATTTACTGTAGATATTTGCATAAGTGTAAATGTATTTATCATACCTCTGAACACATTTTTAATTAACTTGTAGCACTTGAGAAAAATAATAGTGTGTGTAGGATTGTAAATGGATAAATTATTTCTGTTAAGATTTAATTTGTCTTTTTTTATATTGGGCTTTTTGACAATATGAAAAGAGAAATTTCAGTTTGCAATATTGTTGAATTCCATTTATTTAAATAATCGGTGTTCTTTTTATATATAAACAATTGATTTATGGATACTTTTAATTCAGTGTTTATTTATAACATTTTTAAAATGTAAATTAACAGTTTAACATTTTTCTGCCAGAAATAACTGTAATTAAAAAGTGTAACAATTTCTTCATTAAAGAATGTCTATATTTAAAAATATATATACCATACATCTTAAAATATGAATATCCTAATGGTAAAGGAATTTAAGTGACAGAGGCAATTATTATAAAGCAGGAAGATTAATTAAAGCACATTAAAAGGACATAAAATGAAAGCTTTAATGCATATACAAGAGAGCACCAATAAAATATGCTAAAATATTTATGGCTAGATTACAAGTGAGGCGCAAACAGTTTTGCGCTAGCGCAATCGTGTTTTTGCAAGCCATTTTCATTCTGTCATTACAAGTGTAGCAAAATCGCGATTGAGCTAGCACAATCACCCTTTAAGCTTCAATCCTTACCGCGATCTCAGAGCTGGGGTTAACTGGTTTCCGAAACAAAAAAGTTGCACAAAACACATCAAAAAAACATTACAAAGTACAGTTACACTTATATTAACACTAATAAAAAAAAATTAATACAAATATTGCACAAAAAAGTAATAAGGGCTCAAAGATTGGAGATATCGGGTGTTAGAAAAAAAAGGCAGGCGAATGACCTACATACATATACATGTCTAAAGATGTATTTGTATGAATATATATGTGTACTTATATATTAATGTATTTATATGTGCATATATGTATTTACAGTCATATATACACATGTACAAATATTAATATAAATGTACACACATATAGACATATATATACGTGCATTATAGCCCTTTGCCATTAAGTAGATGAAAACATGATTAAACCTATGCAATATTCATATTTAATAAAGATTTTAACTATGTATTTGCTGTAAATATTTGACATTTTCTAAATACTATGCTATGTTGTTTGAGCAATGGGTGTTTTTTTTAATTTGCAATATAAGATAAGCTTCCACAAACAGTAACTTAAAAAAATACATTTACTTCACACAGAAAAAATGTTTAAATACTATATATTTTAAAATACTTTCTTTTAGAGATGAAAAAGAAAATACATTTTTTCTAATAGAGATACCTGACACCCATTTTGCCTTACAAACTATGATTTATACAAATTTTGTAGATTTGTATAGGTTGAACGCAATGGACTTCGGTCTTTTTTTAACCTCATCTACTATGTATGTTACTATGTAGATTGTAAGCTTTTCAGATAAGGGTCCATCTTTTATAAATTCATTTTTAATCTGTTTATGTGTCTGTATAATCTTACTCATGGATCCAACGCTATGGAATTTGTTGGCACTTTACAAATGATTATAATTATGAAAATAATATTAATCATAATAATATTAGGTATTAACATAAAGTATGAAGGGATTGAAAAATGTATATATCATTATGTGGTATAATAAATGAATACTAGAGTCTTGATCATATCAGAGCTCTCAATTGCCCTGTATATTGCAAGACTGTCAAAGGTTGGTAGATCTGCCTCATGTCTTGCACCTTCTTTCACAAGGGCAAATGCCCCAGTTTCCAGGGACTGCCCTGGCTCCTCCCACAACCTATCTAGGGCCAACCACACCCATTGTAGGCTTCACATGTTACTGTCCAAGAAAGCCTCTGGGAAATGTAAGCAGTTATGTAATATCCAGTAACTGTTTAACATGGTTAATGGGAATCTAAACCAATTTTTTTCATTCCTTATTTAGATATACGATTTAAAACAAATTTCCAATTTACTTCTATTATCAGTTTTGCTTCATTCTTTTGGTATCATTTATTGCAGGAGCAGCAATGCCTTACTGGGAGCTAGCTGGAAACCAATAACAAGAGGCATATATGTGAAGCCACCAGTCATAATGTTAGTATAAAGTGCATTGCTTTTCATTTGTTATCTATATAAAGTTAATTGAAGGCATATATGTATGCCTTAAGACATCAGTAGGGCGCATTTCAACTTAGAATTAGAAATTGTTTGTTCCATTTTCAGAGCTAAATTAAATAAAAATATGGTAAAATAAAAATATATATATATTGCAAAGTTGGTTTATTATGCATAACTAAATACTTTATATAAAAACTCTCAAGGTGTGTACTGTCTCTTTAACTTTAAGTTTATTTAAATCCTTGTCTATGTGACAACATGATTGGAGAAAAGGTGCGTGTACAATGTATGCTTTTTGGGTAAAAACAAGACAGGACATTTTTTTCCTGATACAGTGGAAAACAAGAGAAGAAGATCGCAACTGGACTCAAGTGAAAAGAGGTTTTATTTGTACACATTAAAAAGCATAAAATAGATATTCTGCGTACCAGATGTACAAAGTATGTAAGCGTGTCAGGTAGTACTGTCTTTAAGACTCAAGCATATTACCGCTCCAGGAACGCCTTTATCCACTGCGGGGTAGTTTTCTCAGTCCCAGCTGGTTCCCCTGTGTAGTATAAGGCTTGTCGGCTGCTTGTCTTGATAAAATACTGGTTCCGGTATACACAGGAAGTCCTTGACAGCGTATCAGACCGCACGTACAGCGTATCACCTGTTGCAGCTGTTAGTGAAATCCTCGATGGCCGTTTTGTTCCCCAACGTGGGAATTTTCTCAAGAGGTTGCTGATCAGTGGAGAGGAAGGGCTGGGAACCACAGAAGGTACCTTGATGAACAGCCAGTAAGTACTTTTTCTGTACCAAACATGCATACTTTTATAATTTAGCAAAATACCCATTATTAACCCCTTGACACCCTTTGAACATTTCATGCCATTTCCAACAGCGTTCGCAGCTTTAAAGTCCTAAGGACGGCATGAAACATCCTAACATTTGCAGCGTCCTGCTCCCTATGCATTGAAGAAAATTGAAAATCCAACCAGGGGGCGTGCCTCGCATCATAGGCATCATAGGCAGCCACCAAGGATCCAATCACGTGACTTCCTGTTTTCCCCTTTTGTTTACATCGGAACTTCATACCGATCTTGTGCACTTGCCCCCATCCTGAAGAGGTTAATATTCATAAAAAATTCTCCAATACTGTTTTTTTTTTTTTTTTTAATAGTCACAATATACACAAGAAAAAAAAAAGAAAAAGTAAATTTAAATTTTTTTATGGAGTGTATTAATAATGATCATTTTATTAGGGTTAATGCTGGTTTTGTCTCTGCTATAACCTTAATTATCTAATTGTTGAGACCACATTTATACAATTGTTGTTGAGTTAAATATCTGAAATATAAATCATTGTCTATAGTTATGTTACCAAAAAAAAGTAAATAAATAATCACTTCTTTTTTTAATATTTTCTTTAATAGAAAACATGACCACCCTCACTTAAAGGGACACTGAACCCAAATTTTTTCTTTCGTGATTCAGATACAGCATGCAATTTTAAGCAACTTTCTAACTTATTCCTATTATCAAATTTTCTTCATTCTCTTGGTTTCTTTATTTGAAATGCAAGAATGTAAGTTTAGATGCCGGCCCTTTTTTGGTGAATAACCTGGGTTATTCTTGCTGATTGGTGGATAAATTAATCCACCAATAAAAAAGTGCTGTCCAGAGTACTGATCCAAAAAAGAAGCTTAGATGCCTTCTTTTTAAAATAAAGATAGCAAGTGAACAAAGAGAAATTGATAATAGGAGTAAATTAAAAAGTTGCTTAAAATTGCATGCTCTATCTTAATCACGAAAGAAAAAATTTGGGTTCAGTGTCCCTTTAATCTAAAAAGAATTTGTGGTTTATATGTTATTGTTATTTATACATTTAAAAACACACAAACAAATTTCATTTAGAATACAAATTCATCATCATCATCATCATCTCTTAAGTAACTTTATCCATGTAACAAAGCTGATTCATAAAATTAGATTCACTTCTTTTTGCAATAGAATGTATTGCTCAGCAGCTAAGCTATTGCAGAAATAAATGAGAACACCAGATGTCTCTACTGAGCTAAAGTTTCTGAGAATGTGAAATAAATGTACAGTATAGTTCAAAATGTCCCATCATGTTTATTTTTAAAATGTACATGTGCTTTGAATGCCAGCTGAGTGGATTTGAAAGGTCTATAGAGACTGAAGTAATTCTATCACATAACTAAGAACAATGAATGAGTCTATTTTATAGAAACAGACAGAATTTAAGCCTTAGGTGTCCCTGATTCTTAACAGACATTAACTGTAACTTTTAGTCCTTCATTAAAAAATATAATTCAATCTAGTTTTTCTATTTTTATCTTCCTTATGCTCTTATATCTTTATTTCTTATTTTAATGTATTCAAAAAGCTGTATCTAATCTATCTATCTATCTATCTATCTATCTATCTATCTATCTATCATCTATCATCTATCTATCATCTATCTATCATCTATCTATCATCTATCTATCAATCAATCATCTATCTATCTATCTATCTATCTATCTATCTATCTATCTATCTATCTATCTTATATTATAATATAGGCCGATAGATACATGGGCCTAGATTTAGAGTTCGGCGGTAAAAGGGCTGTTAACGCTCCGCGGGTTTTTTTCTGGCCGCACCATAAATTTAACTCTGGTATCGAGAGTTCAAACAAATGCTGCGTTAGGCTCCAAAAAAGGAGCGTAGAGCATTTTTACCGCAAATGCAACTCTCGATACCAGAGTTGCTTACGGACGCGGCCGGCCTCAAAAACGTGCTCGTGCACGATTCTCCCATAGGAAACAATGGGGCTGTTTGAGCTGAAAAAAAACCTAACACCTGGAAAAAAGCAGCGTTCAGCTCCTAACGCAGCCCCATTGTTTGCTATGCGGTAACCCTTCCTACGTCTGCACTTAACACTCTAACATGTACCCCGAGTCTAAACACCCCTAACCTTACACTTATTAACCCCTATTCTGCCGCCCCCGCTATCGCTGACCCCTGCATTACACTTTTAACCCCTAATCTGCCGCTCCGTAAACCGCCGCCACCTACGTTATCCTTATGTACCCCTAATCTGCTGCCCTAACATCGCCGACCCCTATGTTATATTTATTAACCCCTAATCTGCCCCCCACAACGTCGCCGACACCTGCCTACACTTATTAACCCCTAATCTGCCGACCGGACCTGAGCGCTACTATAATAAAGTTATTAACCCCTAATCCGCCTCACTAACCCTATCATAAATAGTATTAACCCCTAATCTGCCCTCCCTAACATCGCCGACACCTACCTTCAATTATTAACCCCTAATCTGCCGACCGGAGCTCACCGCTATTCTAATAAATGTATTAACCCCTAAAGCTAAGTCTAACCCTAACACTAACACCCCCCTAAGTTAAATATAATTTTTATCTAACGAAATAAATTAACTCTTATTAAATAAATGATTCCTATTTAAAGCTAAATACTTACCTGTAAAATAAATCATAATATAGCTACAATATAAATTACATTTATATTATAGCTATTTTAGGATTAATATTTATTTTACAGGTAACTTTGTATTTATTTTAACCAGGTACAATAGCTATTAAATAGTTAAGAACTATTTAATAGTTACCTAGTTAAAATAATTACAAATTTACCTGTAAAATAAATCCTAACCTAAGATATAATTAAACCTAACACTACCCTATCAATAAAATAATTAAATAAACTACCTACAATTACCTACAATTAACCTAACACTACACTATCAATAAATTAATTAAACACAATTGCTACAAATAAATACAATTAAATAAACTATCTAAAGTACAAAAAATAAAAAAGAACTAAGTTACAGAAAATAAAAAAATATTTACAAACATAAGAAAAATATTACAACAATTTTAAACTAATTACACCTACTCTAAGCCCCCTAATAAAATAACAAAGACCCCCAAAATAAAAAATTCCTTACCCTATTCTAAATTTAAAAAGTTACAAGCTCTTTTACCTTACCAGCCCTGAACAGGGCCCTTTGCGGGGCATGCCCCAAGAATTTCAGCTCTTTTGCCTGTAAAAAAAAACATACAATACCCCCCCCCCAACATTACAACCCACCACCCACATACCCCTAATCTAACCCAAACCCCCCTTAAATAAACCTAACACTAAGCCCCTGATGATCTTCCTACCTTGTCTTCACCATGCCAGGTTCACCGATCCGTCCTGGCTCCAAGATCTTCATCCAACCCAAGCAGGGGCTAGACATCCACTGAAGAAGTCCAGAAGAGGGTCCAAAGTCTTCCTCCTATCCGGCAAGAAGAGGACATCCGGACCGGCAAACATCTTCTCCAAGCGGCATCTTCTATGTTCTTCCATCCGATGACGACCGGCTCCATCTTGAAGACCTCCAGCGCGGATCCATCCTCTTCTTCCGACGACTAGACGACGAATGACGGTTCCTTTAAGGGACGTCATCCAAGATGGCGTCCCTCGAATTCCGATTGGCTGATAGGATTCTATCAGCCAATCGGAATTAAGGTAGGAATTTTCTGATTGGCTGATGGAATCAGCCAATCAGAATCAAGATCAATCCGATTGGCTGATCCAATCAGCCAATCAGATTGAGCTTGCATTCTATTGGCTGATCGGAACAGCCAATAGAATGCGAGCTCAATCTGATTGGCTGATTGGATCAGCCAATCGGATTGATCTTGATTCTGATTGGCTGATTCCATCAGCCAATCAGAAAATTCCTACCTTAATTCCGATTGGCTGATAGAATCCTATCAGCCAATCGGAATTCGAGGGACGCCATCTTGGATGACGTCCCTTAAAGGAACCGTCATTCGTCGTCTAGTCGTCGGAAGAAGAGGATGGATCCGCGCTGGAGGTCTTCAAGATGGAGCCGGTCGTCATCGGATGGAAGAACATAGAAGATGCCGCTTGGAGAAGATGTTTGCCGGTCCGGATGTCCTCTTCTTGCCGGATAGGAGGAAGACTTTGGACCCTCTTCTGGACTTCTTCAGTGGATGTCTAGCCCCTGCTTGGGTTGGATGAAGATCTTGGAGCCAGGACGGATCGGTGAACCTGGCATGGTGAAGACAAGGTAGGAAGATCATCAGGGGCTTAGTGTTAGGTTTATTTAAGGGGGGTTTGGGTTAGATTAGGGGTATGTGGGTGGTGGGTTGTAATGTTGGGGGGGGGGTATTGTATGTTTTTTTTTACAGGCAAAAGAGCTGAAATTCTTGGGGCATGCCCCGCAAAGGGCCCTGTTCAGGGCTGGTAAGGTAAAAGAGCTTGTAACTTTTTAAATTTAGAATAGGGTAAGGAATTTTTTATTTTGGGGGTCTTTGTTATTTTATTAGGGGGCTTAGAGTAGGTGTAATTAGTTTAAAATTGTTGTAATATTTTTCTTATGTTTGTAAATATTTTTTTATTTTCTGTAACTTAGTTCTTTTTTATTTTTTGTACTTTAGATAGTTTATTTAATTGTATTTATTTGTAGCAATTGTGTTTAATTAATTTATTGATAGTGTAGTGTTAGGTTAATTGTAGGTAATTGTAGGTAGTTTATTTAATTATTTTATTGATAGGGTAGTGTTAGGTTTAATTATATCTTAGGTTAGGATTTATTTTACAGGTAAATTTGTAATTATTTTAACTAGGTAACTATTAAATAGTTCTTAACTATTTAATAGCTATTGTACCTGGTTAAAATAAATACAAAGTTACCTGTAAAATAAATATTAATCCTAAAATAGCTATAATATAAATGTAATTTATATTGTAGCTATATTATGATTTATTTTACAGGTAAGTATTTAGCTTTAAATAGGAATCATTTATTTAATAAGAGTTAATTTATTTCGTTAGATAAAAATTATATTTAACTTAGGGGGGTGTTAGTGTTAGGGTTAGACTTAGCTTTAGGGGTTAATACATTTATTAGAATAGCGGTGAGCTCCGGTCGGCAGATTAGGGGTTAATAATTGAAGGTAGGTGTCGGCGATGTTAGGGAGGGCAGATTAGGGGTTAATACTATTTATGATAGGGTTAGTGAGGCGGATTAGGGGTTAATAACTTTATTATAGTAGCGCTCAGGTCCGCTCGGCAGATTAGGGGTTAATAAGTGTAGGCAGGTGTCGGCGACGTTGTGGGGGGCAGATTAGGGGTTAATAAATATAACATAGGGGTCGGCGATGTTAGGGGCAGAAGATTAGGGGTACATAGGGATAACGTAGGTGGCGGCGATTTGCGGTCGGAAGATTAGGGGTTAATTATTTTAAGTAGCTTGCGGCGACGTTGTGGGGGGCAAGTTAGGGGTTAATAGATATAATACAGGGGTCGGCGGTGTTAGGGGCAGCAGATTAGGGGTACATAAGTATAACGTAGGTGGCGGTCGGCAGATTAGGGGTTAAAATTTTTAATCGAGTGGCGGCGATGTGGGGGGACCTCGGTTTAGGGGTACATAGGTAGTTTATGGGTGTTAGTGTACTTTAGGGTACAGTAGTTAAGAGCTTTATAAACCGGCGTTAGCCAGAAAGCTCTTAACTCCTGCTATTTTCAGGCGGCTGGAATCTTGTCGTTAGAGCTCTAACGCTCACTGCAGAAACGACTCTAAATACCGGCGTTAGGAAGATCCCATTGAAAAGATAGGCTACGCAAATGGCGTAGGGGGATCTGCGGTATGGAAAAGTCGCGGCTGTAAAGTGAGCGTTAGACCCTTTAATCACTGACTCTAAATACCAGCGGTAGCCCAAAACCAGCGTTAGGAGCCTCTAACGCTGGTTTTGACGGCTACCGCCGAACTCTAAATCTAGCCGATAGATACCTAGAGTGATACATAGATTGATAGATAGATATAGATACATAGATATATAGGTATAAAGAAGGCACCCACCTGAATGCATGAATCATATTACGTATTTATCTTAGAAATCAGCACAATTTTAAAAATTACAGTGCACATTCATTAAAGTTTTAATTAAATGTAATTGCTGAATTAGATGATGTGTGTGTGTGTGTATTTATATATATAATATTATATATATATATACATATATATATATATATATATATATATATATATATATATATATATATATATATATATATATATACTGTATATATGCTGTGTATGTGTGCATATGTGTATTGTATATCTGTGTGTGTATAGCACTGGCTAGTATCAGATCCAGATGAACACACATATGATCTTGATAGAGGATTAATTTGATGCTTAAAGGAACACTGAACCCAAATTTATTATTTTTGTGATTCAGATAGAGCATGCAATTTTAAGCAATTTTCTAATTTACTCCTATTATCAAATTTTCTTCATTCTCTTGCTATCTTTATTTGAAAAAAAGAAGGCATCTAAGCTATTTTATTTGATTCAGACCTCTGGGTAGCACTTTTTTTTATTGGTGGATGAATTTATCAACCAATTAGCAAGAACAACCCATGTTGTTCACTAAAAATTGGCCGGCATCTAAACTTACATTCTTGTATTTCAAATAAAGATACCAAGAGAATGAAGAAAATTTGATAATAGGAGTAAATCAGAAAGTTGCTTAAAATGCCATGCACTATCTGAATCACAAAAGAAAAAATTTGGATTCAGTGTCCCTTTAAAAGTCTGCTTAAACCCTCAGGCACACACAAACAAAAACATTAAAAGGCAAATATACACACATTTATAGACAAACACAAACATAAACACACTCACAAACACACAAATACTCAGACACACAAAAACATTTTTTTCCTAACAGACACTCAGAAACACTCAGAAATATTTCAAAAGAACTGAGACACACAGAGACACACACATTCAAAGACACAAAAATACTCAAAGACACTAACATAGAAAAACTCAGATACAGACAAAAAGAAAAACAGACTAATAAACACAAATAAAAAATAGTTATACTGTATATATATATATATATATATATATATATATATATATATATATATATATATATATATATATATATATATATATATATATATATATATATACATGCTTGCTTACTGGTGGGTTAATGTAAGGCTCCAATAAGCAAGCACTATCCATGGTGCTGAACCTAAAATGGTCTGGCTGCTAAGATTTACATTCCAGCTTTTAAAATAAAGATAGCAAGAGAACGAAGAAAAATTGATAATAGGAGTAAATTAGAAAGTTGCTTAAAATTGTATGCTCTATCTGAATCATGAAAGAAAACATTTTGGGTTCAGTGTCCCTTTAAGTGGAAAGTCTGATTCTGGCTAAGGAATGGGACATTTCATTTTAAGTGATTTGGATTTCAATTACACAAATGGATTTTTAAATAGTACAATTTATTTATTGTGGAAATCATTTTGTGAATAAAATAATACTCTATTAGAATAAACTGGGAGCCTTCTCTTTCTGGCAAAAATCCTTGGATTTACAAAAAGAGAGACACGCTGAATCTGGGAACGAACACTAGCATAATAGCTTGTTCTATGGGTAGTTACCACCCTAGGAGCAGCCTCTTTTGCTCAACATGTGCCTTTCATAGAGAATTACTTTCCAGTAGTTTATCAGTCTGGTCCTGAATAAACAGTACAGTCCTGAAATGCCAGGCAATCCTTCTCTGAAAGAGAGAAACAGCAAAACCCCAGACGTATGTTTTAGCCTAGTGTGGACCTCGTCAGTGAGGTGCAGCTATATCCCGCATCACCCTTAGGGAGACTTCCCTCAGGGTCATAATTTGCATTTACAAAAAGAGAGAAGTGCTCAATCTGGGAACAAGCATTAGCATAATAGCTTATTCTGTGGCTAGTTACCACCCTAGGAGCAGCCTCTTTTTGCTCAACATGTGCCTTTTAGATCCTTGGTTGTATTAAAGGGACATGAAACCAAAATTTTTTCTTTCATGATATAGAAAGAGTATGCAATTTTAAACAACTTTCTAATTTACTTCTATTTTCTAATTTGCTTCATTCTCTTGATATTATTTGCTAAAAAGCATATCTAGATAGGCTCATTAGCTGCTGATTGGTGACGTGTGATTGGCTCACCCATGTGCATTGCTATTTCTTTAACAAAGGATATATAAAAAATGAAGCAAACTAGATAATAGAAGTAAATTGGAATGTTGTTTAAAATTGTATTCTCTACTTGAATTATGAAATAAAAATGTTGGGTTTAGTGTCCCTTTAAATGGATGCTCCCCTCTTGAATAAGACTACTTTGTGTTTTCATGCTGTGGAGTCATGTCCACGATCACCATCAAAGCTGTGGCAGTCATTTTTATCGACACCAGTTATCTTAAAACCTTCAGAAATCATTTGTGCACAACCCTAAATTTCCTTTTATTCCCAGTGCTAATTTAAATGGTTTTGCTGAAACATGTCAACATTTTATAGTGGAAAAATTCTGTATATTTGTATGCTTAATGGATTTTTTTTTTAGTTTATCACCCTTTCAGAAAAAAAAAGACCTTAAGCTAACTTATTGTGTCCTCTATTAACCCATTAGCAAGGGACATGATTAACAAAAAGATGCAGGCACATGTCATTTTCTGTTTTACCAATATTAAATAAACATGTTATGATTAAGAAAAAATATTGTTCCTACACAATCAGTTAAAATAGTAAACAAATGGTAAATCATGTCCCTAAAGTAATTGTTAAAATACTTAGTTACATAATAGAGGCTTTTTTTAAGAGAAGATGGAGAGAAATTGCTTAAAAAGATGACAGATTGTAATTTTTTAATTCAGTCAGTACACTCTGATTCCCTACCACAATCTTCTGCCACTCAGAAATTAAAAGTATAAATAAATATTGTGTTCAGTATTATTATATAACATTATTTATGAAGGCTTTTTAACACAAATGTTATAAACCACAACAAATACACACAGAGCATAAGGGGTTAAATGCTTGTAAAATAAATATTTCACTTAGACTGTCCCTTCTTAGCACCTTCTCATGAGAGCTATCACAACAGCAGTGAGAGCTAAGAGCAGCACATCCCAGTAATGCACTGCCGATCTGCCTGATGGAGGAAGGAAGTGAATTGCTGACCACTCTTCCGTTTTTAAAGCCACGGCAGCTGTTGGTTGCTGGCAGCCAGCAGCCAAAATACAGCAACGACTGCTGCTACCCTGCATTGCACACTCCAGCAGCCCTCTACATGGGGAACTGTATTAGTGGAACACAGCCACGCCCACACAGGACACGCAGAGAGAGGCACTAAAATAATTACCTCTCCTGCTGCTGATGCTACAGACATTGCGCTCAAAATAAACATTGCTGTGCACAATTTTAAGTGGAAAGGCAGTTGCAGCACTATATTTATGCTGCCTAGATTTCCATCTTATATTAGTTCTCCCCCACAGCACAGATTGTCAGTGCTTCTCTTACACTAACACTATCAGCTCCCCCTCCCAAAAAAAACCCAAAAGGCAGATATGAGAGCTGCCTCACTTGGGACTTTTTTACTGATAGTCTTAATGATGAAATGTGACTCCTGACCTGACAGACAGTGGGAGGGCACTCCATACAGCACCCTTCTAAGTTTTTGCGCAATCAATGGAGGCTAAACTGGTTGCTGCCTCTCTCCATGTACTGTATTTGCACAGTCTGATGAAACAGTGTCTTTTCACTGAAAAACGCGTTGCTTTGTTTTAACTATTGTAATAAATTTTAATTATCTACCACTCTTCATTTGCTGCCTTTTTACTTTTGTGAATTCTACTATTTGAATCCTTCCTGGACTACTGGCCTCATTTGAGGGTGATTCGTTCCCCTTAGGCCTACTGTTATCATTCTGGCCTGTACAGACCCATCTTCCATCTGGTTTCTCTGGACTCTCCCTGGTGAGACGAGGACTCCACTGACTATATTTCCATTGGGTCTACCGGACGACTAGTGGTTCCGGACTGCTTGTATTGCACATCAGTGCTCTACATTTTGTGAGTAAGATTCTTCTGCTCTTTTGTGCTTCTTTCCAAGGTTATATTGATTTGCACTATGTGGCGCCCTCCATTTTACTTTTTATAGATCATCTTATACTGTATTTGCAGCTAAGGTCAGAAAATGTATTACGTTATTTTTTTTTAATTATTTTACTTTAACATTATTATTTTTTTCATGACCATCGAGTCCTTTGTAAAGGACCCTATTCAGATGATCAAATTTATTAGAGAATTGTTTTACTCTAAGGGACAGTATAATATAAAATTGTTTTTCCCTTAATGTGTTTCCAATTACTTTTCTTACCAGCTGCAGAGTATTAAATGTATAAGTTTTGCTTTTTTTAAAGGATTATTTATGTATATAAATTAGTTAATAAAATGGTTTGAGCTTATAGGTATAATCAGATCTCATTACTTTATCACATTGTGTACATTTACCTGCTTCTTTATCTTATATCTGTCCATAAACCAATCACCTAATACTTGGAGAGAACAATGGAAAATTAACATTTTATTGCCTTATCTCTTCTATAACCCACTGGGAGTGTAATTTATTTTACTGGCTGTGTTAACACAGCTTGGCCTCGAGGCCAAAAACTTTCAGGATGGGTGGTGA